>NC_012876.2:47444869-47554221 GCF_000003195.3 Sorghum bicolor
ACACATGACATAGATATCCGCAATACGCACCACAACGGAAACATCGGCATAACATAACGATCATAAAGACTGCACATAGGGTCCATGAAGGTATTACACCCCTCCAGTACATGCCATGAGTCAAGGTCAAAGTTTCGGATTACAACATGGTTACAAAAGCAACACTGCGACTGGCATACAACAAAAGATCCTGGCAACAACTACTCACTACTCCCTACACTCCAGGCTCGTCATCCGAGTCAGCGTCAAAGATCGCCTCTCCATCCTCGTCGCTAACCGGCTCAAGCTCCTCATCCTCTACGTCCTCGTGTAAAGGTGGTGCAGCCGCTGCTGGTCCATCAACCTCCATACCATCATCATCGGCCACAATCACCTGAGGTCCCACCTCTGGATACACGGGTATAGGGCGAGGAATAGGGTGTAGCAAGTTGTTGAGACGGTGAATCTCCACAAGACCAGCCTCAATCTGACCCTGTAGATAGTTCTCCCGCTCAAGCGACTGAACTCGGTGCATCTCCCATGCTCGGCGCCTGTTCTCCGACACGCGGAGTGCAGTATCCCTCTCACGGGTGAGCTGCACCAAGCGCTCCTGCAAAGTCTCCCTCTCTCGAGCTAACTGGCTCATCTGATCCTGCTTATGATCTCTCTCTCTGATGGCCTTCACCCACTGGATCCCTCCTGTGCTCTCCATCCCCCACCAAGAATACTGAGGTGGCTCAGTATACCCAACAGTCCGTAACACTCTCCAGAGCAGGGTAGGAGTGCCAAACTCGTGCAAGAAAGTGTCACTGGGACGAGGTGAAGCGGGTGCGTCCATCTGTGGAAGGAATAGGAATACCATGGGTAAAAGAGGATTAGTTGAAGCAACATTTGAATTATTTAAAAAGGGACGAAATTGTAAGGGAAGAAGCGGACAGAATGTATGTATGAATGCGACATGATGCATGCACGAACCGTACGTCCTCACAAACTTAGAAAACTAATATTCTAACGGATATACGGTGGCATACATTCGTCTCTCGATACGGTAACTATCGGTTTATACGTGCGCTGTTAGAGTACCTGCAGAAAACTTCATTTCAGCCCAACAGTTCCCAAAATATATCACTCAAGAAAGCAGTAAACTAAGTGCTCATTGCTTGGACATGCCCAACATGCCCCAACAATGACACCACAACTACCCGAGAAATTAAATACTCCCCAATTAAGTTTCTTTCGTGGTTCCATGGTTTCGACATGTGACCACTCCAGAAAACCACCGCGAACACTCCCCTAGACCGCCGTTTGGACGATCATGCTCTCACAGCTCACACTTACCTGAGCGTAGGTGCGACGTTGCATAATTTAAATCTAGCGACATATGTGGCTAATTCACATATGAAGGCTACCTCCACCATTAGACCACAGGGTAGCATAGTGCGGTCATCACACATCCATACCTGAGTACTGCCGAAGATGCATAAATAAAACCCCCCAAGTCAGTACTTAAATAGCCACCTAGAGTCCTTATATGGGCAAGGAAGATTCGACCACTGGCAGAACTTAGTTATTTATTTTACACCATTTTATTTAAAAATTCTTTTGTTTTAAATACACAAACGCTGCATTTATAATGCTGAACTTGCTCCGATGCCAGCTGTCACAGAACCGACCAAATTATAAGAGTTCAAGTGCAGAAACGATCGTCAAACAATCAAGTTTCTAAACTTGAGCCCATATAATCCCGGTAGTCAATCGAAATCACGAAGGACTTCAAACCAACTCGCAACAAACCAAGATCGTAATAGTTCAACATAAACACAACGATTGTTACATAGTCATTCATTGCCGTCGAAGCGGCACCACATCGGAGTATTAGGTTATTACAACACTTGTTCGAAGTAGCGGAAGCAAAATAAGTACACACACTTGTTCTAAGTTCAGTTCACAAGTTTGTTACTGCCAGAGTCTAGGTCATCCTTCCAAAAGCATCATAGACGAGAGATTAGAGAACCGTGCCCAACGGTTAGTCCTCATCCCCAGCGGGATGGAGACAGGTCTTGCAGAAACCGTCATAGAAGATATCATCTGCAACAGGTGGGAATAAACCCTGAGTACGAGGATGTACTCAGCTAGACTTACCCGTCTAGTAACATAAAAGACACCAAGGATCATGCAAGGCTAAGTTTTAAGTGGAGCTGGTTGACTCACCTTTTTGCCAAAAGCTTAACTTACAACTAAATCATTTTAAGAGCATCAAATTTATTTATCATCAGCCTACCACTAGATTAGCACCTGTACTACAACACATCATTTGATTATTACAAACAATAGTAACCATATCAAATTTCATCATATGTTCTTCTTGCTATCATCATTATCATGAACCAAGTTCATTAGTGAATGCTACGTTTGCCGCTGCTCTGTCAAGTTCTCACTAACCGGGAGAGACGGCGATTCGAATCGAATTCCTATCCAGCTGGAGGTTTATTCCTAGCACTCACCCAAGCATCCCCTGCCGGAGAGCCAACGGGTCACCTTTGGTACGACTCAGAAATCGCGGCTCCGATCAGCGCCGCACTCCCAGGGCTACCACTCTGCCAGGGAGGTCAGGAATTTTAACTCACCTGCCTTTGGACTTACGCCAATGGTCCCCCGCACACCGCACTTCCTCCGGTAGTGCGCACTTTATACTTGCCGGTCTTCCGGCCTGAGTCATACTACTCGGCTTCGCGGTCGGAACGAGTTATCCGGCCAACTAAGTGTCAGGCATGCGTTCAACATGACAAGAGGACGTACAACGATCGGTCCTTAGCTGCCACAGACGGAGTTACTACACACTTGCAAAACTCCGCCCGGCTTAAATCAATTTAACCAGGTTCCATCCACGATAGCACATATAGACCATCGCGACCCGACACAACCCTATATCGCGCGGATGACAGGATATCACCCGACTTCTACCGATTAAAGCATAGCTAGGCTGCTACTCGAACCTAACTCTACAACCAGGGAGGGTAAGTTATCTGGACAAGGATAGAGTAGAATGCAGCAACAGTTTCATCACAACTCCTATACGTAATGCATCAATAGATATAACGTATTAAGTAAACTTTCGAAATTAGAGGAGGCTTAAAATGCTCCGGGGCTTGCCTTTCACGAACGATGCCGGCTCGTGACTCGGGCACTCAACTTCTTCTTCGGGCTCCTCGAGTCCGGCTTGCTGGACCTCCACCTCCTGGCTGCCTTCCTGGCCTTCGGGGTTCGCTTGGAGCTCGAAGGAAACTGCCACGTCCGGTGCACCTATTGCATGCTCGATGAATGAGAAGGTGCACATGCTACAGATGAATGCTTAATAACACAAGCAACTCACTGGGCACTCATTTACGGAGTAAGAGTTATACTAACTCACATGAAAAACAAGTTACATAACCCAAAACTTATCATGGCACCAAAGCAGCAAACAACATAAAACAAGTAGGCTCAGTAAATAAATCATAATTATAGATAGACAGGTCCAACAAACATGAGTAAGGACATTCTGGAAAGCTTATGAAATTGTCTACAACTCATCTTTAAACATGACAGCAAGATTCAAACATTAAACTAGTCATTTTAACAAAGTTCCAGGTTCTGTTCCAGAAAAACAGAGAACCCCTATTTCTGGAACCCAACTTGGAACAGCTATAACTTTTAAACTACTTGGCCAAATGACCTCAAATTTGAACCACAGTTAGTTCAACAAGTTTAGAACAACTTTGTTTTATACAAGTTTCACAGAAAGTCAAGTTATCCTTAAGCAAAGTTAAATTACTCACTTGCTGTCCAGAACAGCATTTAACCCTATAGTTAATTATTTAATGACATGATCAAAACACAAACTATGCCCACCATATGACTCATGAGCACAAATATAATACAAGGTCACCAGATCATCAGTTGAAAACCCCAAAACAATTACCTAACAAGGCATTTATTAATTAATTTTAGATAAGGCATATTTACAAGATATTAGTTAAAGTGCTCAGAAAAATCTACAAAAATTACAGAGGCACAAGTATAACATCAGATCACCACCATAAAAATTTCAGGACCATTGCATATGCCAAATTAAAGATATGCATTTAACATGTATCAAGGCATTCATTTCATAAATTCATAGACATGACTTATATAGTGTCAAACAACAGATGTCAGATTATTTATATCTTAGGAATGCCATAAACAAGTTTACCACCAAAATAGAGCACCAGCATAAGCACCAATTATTTTATGTGATTTAATTAAAGAAACAAGCCATATTTCAAACACAAATTACATATCACCACTGCAGTGCTCCAAAAATCATGAAATAATTATCAGAGCACTCTAATGCCATGCAAAGGTCACCATAAAAATTGCAGAGCAAACTAATCAGTAAAACCAGAGATATGCATTTATCCATGAATAACAAGATTAAATCCTTAATAAATAATTTCTCAGAAAACATGATTCATTTTATATTTTTATTAAATACTAGCCATCTCAAGAAACAACACAAAATTTGTTTCACAATTTTTGGATCTCAGAAACAGGAGATATGATTTTTGCAAGAAAGCCAAAAATCAGGATTTTGAATAAAAGAAAAGGAGGGAAAGGGAGAGTCGCTGACAGGGGGTCCCACCCGTCAGGCTCTTCTTCCTCGCGGCCGAGGCGATCTTCGCCGGCGATTTCTCCGCGACGGCGAGGTCTCCGGCCAAACCCAGGGCATCAACGTGATCCCCAAACCCTAACGACTCGATTGACCCCACTTTTGCCACGGCGGAGCCACCGGAAGGGACTCACCGTCGGCAATGGCGGCTCGGCGGAGGTGCTCGGCGTTACGCCGGAGCCCTCAGGCCGGTAGAGCGTGACCTAAGGCCTTCTACAGCACCAGCAGACTAGGGCGAAGCTTCCTAGGTACACGGCTTGGCCTGGATCCCCGTGGAAAACGCTGGCCACGAGAGCACCCAACTCCGGCGGAAGCACGGCGGCGCTGCGCACCGTGTCCGGCGACGGGGAACCCGGTAGAGCGTCCACCAGGTGGCGCAAAAGCTCGCTAAAGACCTAAGCTACCTCTAGGACCTAACCAAAGACGATGAGAAGCCTCACAACGCTCGGCATTGAGTTCGCCGGAGAAGAGGGTCACGGCGGACCGATTTGGGGGAAGAAGGAAATGTCGGCTCACCGGTGGGTTTCTCAGCGAGTTAGAGGGTGGAGCTTGGAGAGCGGCTCACGGCGGAGCTTTGGGTGGAGTTTGGTGGACGGAGACGCAGAGAGGAGCGCACACGAGCTCGCCGGAGTGAGCTCGCGGCGGAGAGCCCGCTGCGGGCGAGGTTCAGGCGAGAGAGGGCGAGGCAGAGCGAAATGGACGCGTCCACTCGCTCGGGCGTCGCCGTGGTGGTCATGCACGCGACGAGGGCTGACAAGCGGGGCCAGGAACGGCGTACGGGCGCCAAATGGCGACGGAGCGCTGCCGGCGATCGGCCACGTCGACGAGGTCCAAGTCGATTCAGAGACAGCAATGGCCGACTGACAGAGCGACTTCACCGATGATTATCTCCCAAACCAGAGCGAATTAGGAGATGGCGTAGTTGACAAACTTGGAGTAATAGGCGAGATCTACAACTTTGTCAACTAGAGCAAGGACTAGATCGGCCTGGATTGAAAGATATAGAGTTTCCAAAATCGATCACGCAAACTGCAAACCACCCGGGGACTTAGAAAATTTTCCAAGTGTGGAAAACAGCCCCAAAACTGCCTTGTGGGCCACTTTTGAGCTATTTGTGATCATTTTCATGAGATGGCCATAAAACAACTTTTGTTCCTTATAAAATTTGCTACAACTTTGCTGTAGGAAGTTTTGACATGCAAACATTTTATGAAACACTTTTTAAAAGCCTAAGCAAAAGAGGTTTCTAGGGCCTATTTGCATAAGTAAGACTTAAGTGATTATTTTGGAGAGGTGATCAACATGAACATTGTTCCCAAGATTAAGTTAAGCATAGATAAGCTATTTACCAAGGCATTAAGCACAAACACAAGCATTGTTCACTCAAACATAAGCATAGGAAGCCTATTTAAGCCATTTAAAACACATTTTTGCAAAGGATGACATGTCCCAAGATAGATGATGATCATGGATGCTTTGAATAAATGATGATGCTCATGCTATGCACATGCTTGATGCAACCATAACACTGGGGTGTTACAATTGCTTTGCTTGGGATTACACAGAGATGCCTGGTTTAGACCGATCAATTGTCGAACATCGGTTACCCATCAAGTCCGGATTTCGGCCACATCAGCAACCAGCCCGCCGATGTAATCCTAACATTCTACCTGATATTAAGGCCGAAATCACTAAACTTATTGAAGCTAAGTTTATTCGGCAGTGTCGGTATGCCGAATGGATTTCCAATGTTGTTCCGGTTTACAAGAAGAACGGGAAGCTTCGGGTGTGCATTGATTTCAGGAAT
Organism: Sorghum bicolor; assembly: GCF_000003195.3. Lineage (NCBI taxonomy): Eukaryota > Viridiplantae > Streptophyta > Magnoliopsida > Poales > Poaceae > Sorghum > Sorghum bicolor. Next base: position 47,451,346 of record NC_012876.2, read on the forward strand.
CTCAATAAAGCTACGCCGATGGATGGATACCCAATGCCTGTCGCCGATCTACTGGTTGATGCTGCGGCTGGCCATCGGGTCATCAGCTTCATGGATGGTAATGCGGGTTACAATCAAATATTCATGGCAGAGGAGGATATTCCAAAAACCGCATTCAGGTGTCCTGGTCATGTTGGACTATTTGAATGGATAGTCATGACTTTTGGGTTAAAGAATGCTGGTGCTACTTATCAAAGGGCTATGAATTTTATATTTCATGAGTTCATCGGCAAGATCGTAGAAATTTATATTGATGACGTGGTGGTTAAATCTGGAGATTTCTCAAAGCATCTTGCCGATTTACGAAAAGTGTTGGAGTGCACAAGGAAGCATGGATTGAAGATGAATCCCAACAAATGTGCATTTGGCGTATCGGCAGGGCAGTTTCTTGGTTTCATGGTACATCAGAGGGGTATTGAAATTAGTCGAAGATCTATTGATGCCATCAATAAAATAGTGGCCCCTACCAATAAAACCGAGCTCCAATCCTTGATCGGCAAGGTGAATTTTATCAGAAGATTTATATCGAATTTATCTGGGAGAATTCATGCTTTCAGTCCTCTTCTTAAATTGAAAGCCGATCAGGAGTTTGTTTGGGGAGAAGAACAGCAGTTGGCTCTGGATGAAATCAAAAAGTATCTAGTAAATCCTCCAGTTTTAGTTCTACCTCAACAAGGGAAACCCTTCAAATTATATTTATCTACCGATGGATCGGTTATCGGTTCAGCTTTAGTTCAAGAATTTGAAGGGAAAGAGAGGGTAATTTATTATTTGAGTAGGAGGTTGATTGATGCTGAAACCAGGTATTCGGCCATTGAGAAGCTGTGCTTATGCTTATATTTTTCATGTATCAAGCTGAGACATTACCTGTTGTCGGCTGAATGTGCTGTTGTTTGCAAAGATGACGTGGTCCGATACATGCTATCTATGCCGATTATGAGTGGTAGGATCAGTAAATGGATTTTAGCGCTGTCGGAGTTCGATTTGCGTTACGAATCGGCTAAGGCAGTCAAAGGGCAGATCATGGCCGATTTTGTGACTCAGCATTGCGGTCTAGTGGAAACCTTGGAAATTGCACCCTGGACGCTCTTCTTTGATGGATCTACCTGTGACCGGGGGGCAGGAATCGGCATTGTATTGGTTTCTCCTAAGGGGAGGAAGTATGAGTTTTCCTTGCCGATTGTTGCTACATCAACAAATAATCAGGCTGAGTATCAAGCTCTGATCAAGGGATTGGAGTTGTTAAGAGAAGTTCGTGCTGACGCTGTTGAAATATTCGGGGATTCCATGTTAGTTATAAATCAATTGGCCGGAAGCTATGAATGCCGAAGTGAAGTTCTCATAACCTATTTCGAGAGAAGTATGCAACTGTTAAAGGAATTCAAGAACTTCCGATTGGAGCATGTTCCCCGATTGCATAATGAAGACGCTAATCGGTTAGCCCAGCATGCCTCAGGATATCAGCCAATGATTAATGCGACATCGGCAGTCAGTGCCGGTGATTGGAGGAAAGAAATTATCGACTATCTAGAAGATCCATCCAAAAAAGTTGAAAGACGGGTTCGATTTCAAGCGACCAAGTATGTGCTCCTTGAAAATGAATTGTATTATCGAACTATCGACGGAATTTTTCTCCGATGCTTGGGTGATGATGAAGCCAGAAGTTTGATGGGGGAAATCCATGAAGGAGTGTGTGGAGCGCATCAGTCAGCTTTTAAGATGAAGTGGATGATTCGAAGGAATGGATATTTTTGGCCCACCATACTTGAAGATTGTTTTAAATATTTCAAGGGATGTCAAGGTTGTCAAAAGTTCGGTAATATCCAGAGAGCACCCGCATCGGCTATGAATCCTATAATAAAACCTTGGCCGTTCCGGGGGTGGGCCATCGATCTGATCGGCCAGATTTATCCACCATCTAGCAAAGGGCATAAGTTCATTCTAGTTGCCACTGACTATTTCACTAAGTGGGTCGAAGCTATTCCTTTGAAGAAAGTCACATCGGCCAATATGATTGATTTTGTGAAGGAGCATATTATTTACCGATTTGGGATTATCCAAACGATTACTACCGATCAGGGCACCATGTTCACGTCGGGGGAGTTCGATGAATTCGCAATCGGTATGGGAATTAAAGTGTTGAACTATTCTCCTTACTATGCTCAAGCCAACGGGCAGGCCGAAGCGTCTAACAAAGGAATTATCAAACTTATTAAACGAAAGATTGAAGAAAATCCTAGGCGGTGGCATACATTGTTAAATGAAGCACTGTGGTCTTATCGGATGGCTTGTCATGGATCAACCAAGGTGTCACCCTATCAATTGGTGTATGGACATGATGCAGTGTTGCCTTGGGAGATTAAGGCTGGATCTAGGCGATTATCTTTTCAAGATCAATTGGCTGCCGATGGTTATGCCACTTTGATGACCGATGAGTTAGATGATTTAGCAGGGCATCGGTTAAAGGCTTTAATGAGTATAGAAGAAAATAAGAAGAGAGTTGCTAGATGGTATGATAAAAAAGTAAAGGCTAAGGAGTTTGCCGATGGGGATTTGGTATGGAAGTTGATTTTGCCAGTCGGGACTAAAAGTTCGAAGTTTGGGAAGTGGTCTCCTAATTGGGAAGGTCCTTATCGGATAAGACACTCAGCTCCTGGTAATGCCTATATTCTAGAAACTCTCGAAGGAGTTGAATTTCCCAGAGCATTAAATGGCAAATATTTAAAGAAGTACTACCCCAGCATATGGGTCGACGCATAAAAGTTTAAGTGCCGATAACACTCCTATCGGCTGGATTTAAATGTTCGGGGGCAGACTTAATGTTTCAAAAGATGCCGATAACAGTCTTATCGGCTAGACTAAAAGCTAAAAGCGGAAAAACAAAGGTGTGTTGCCGATGAAAGCTTCAGATGTTCAGCAGCGCTTGGATTGCTGATATGGCGCGCAGCCGAATCTGATTGGCTGTCTCTATCTCTTTGATATCATCATCGGCAGAACCTTCTATCGGCTTCAGCTTCCTCTTCAGCTGCAGCGCTTTGCGACCATGGATGTTTCGTTCTTGTTCAAGGTGCTTGATGGTCTCCGGCAGTTGACTCTCTTCTTGCTGGGCTTGGGACAGAGCGTCCTCTACTTGCTTGAGTTCGGCCAGTAGAGCTTCTCTTTTTGCCGATAGATCAGACACTTTCTGCTTCAGTGCATCACCTGAGGACTTTAAGGTGCCGATGTTCTTATGTTTCTCATCGGCTAAGAGTTTTTCTTTCATCATCTCCTCAGAAAGCTGGATTTGAGCGGCTCTATCGGCAAGGCGTCGGGTGGCTCTCTGGTACTGTAGCTGGCGGCTTTCTAGGTGTGCAGCATGGAAGAGTGTTTCTTCAGCATCGGCAGGAATTTGGCCTCTAAGGGTCTTGAACAGGGTTTTGGCTGGGTCAGAATCATTGACCTGTTGAGTTGTGTCTTGATGAAGTATGGCCGATAGCTCTTCCAGCTTAGCTCTGGTTTCTGCCGATACAGTTCCAACTGCCCGAGAGGAGCTTGCTTCCTCGCCTTCTTCTTCGAAGATATCAATGGCGAAGGAGAATAAGCTGTTGGGAGAATCTTGTTCCTGAAAATGAAGATGAAATAAGTCAGTTTTGTGGTCAAAACTTCGGCAGACGATACTGGTGGAAAATTGGATGACTTACTTGCTTCAAGGCGATTTCTTGCCTTTGACTCAAAGATGCCGGTGGAGCTACAGGTTGATCGGCAAATGTTGCCGATGGAACGATATCGCCTGAAAGAAGACAGGAAGGATTATGAGACTAAATGAGAATAAGTTTATCGGCGGAAGTATTGTTGAGATATGTTACCCGGAGGAGAAACAACAGTTGCCTGAATCGGGGAAACCGCCGATGATATAACTGGACCTGCCGGGCGAGTTGTTTGTTCACCTGCGTCAGCTGATGTACCTTCCGTTTGAGGTTCTTCCTGCTGGGGTTCTTCCATCTGTGGTGCTTCCTGTATTGGTTGGGGAGATGGTGCTTGCCGTGTCTGGACTTCTGGAGACGAAGGGGAAGATTCCACCGGGATTGGAGACACCGGAGGAGGAGGAGGAGTTGCCACTTTCTGGCGCTTTGTTCCAGCCTTAGCACCTTGGATGCCCTTCCTCTTTGGCTGGCTAGACTGGGGGGCATCGGCACCTTGGCGTTTGGCTTTTGCCGATGCACCAGTTTGCTGCAACAACAAAAAGGAGTTTATGAGCACAGATAGCCGATACAAAGATAGTCAGCATAAATGAAAAAGGTTTTAACAGATTGCCTTGAAAGCTTGCGCCAGAGTGGAAGTAGTTACCATTGGTGATGTCTGAGTTTTCCTGGTGGTAACTTTCTTGAGGCGCGCACCCCGGTGCATGATGGAAGCCAGAGTGGGAGCATTATGGCCGATTGAGGAGATCGGGCCTGATGGGAATAAGTCGATCGGCTTGCCACTCCTGCTAACCGATGGGGGGGTGTTGTCAATCTGCAAAAGGAATACAGGGGTAAGTTACCGATGGGAATGGTATTGGAAAATGAGACATCGGTTTAAAATACTTACAGTGTCATCAGGGACTTCGTATTCGGGGTCGATCATGCCGCGGTATGAGAGGGCCGATCTGCAGAATAGATTCTCTTTCCATTCTGCCCACCATAGCTTGTATGCCTGAGTAATAAAGGCGGCTGGAACCCATTCTGACAGATCTACATCTGTATCGGCATTTGGTGGTAGCTGGGCTACTCGAGTCCACTCGAGGAGGTTGGCGATGGGTTCTCTGGGCTTTATTACATCGGCATAAGGAAGTGCAATCGGCAATTGGCCGAAAGCTAGCTGGCGAGCTAATGCCGATGGATTATAAAATTCATAGGTTTGGGGAGAGGTTTTCGTGCTACCGAAGAAATTCACTGGTATGGCTCTGGGAGTCACAATTGCCATCATCACCTCATTGTCCCTGTCGAGAGCTTCATCGAATGGATTGAAGGTCAGAGGGAGCATGCTGTCTGGGTCGTCATAAGCCAGCCATGGTCGTTCATCTCTGGCCAGACCCTCATACAGAGTCTCGAAGAATCGGCCGATCTGATCCGGATTGTTCCTTGAACCGGGTAAGACTATAACGGCTTCGCCAAAGTTCAAGGGGGCACGCGTTGCCGATTCCTCTTCACCCAACACATGATTCTCGGCTATATCTCTTGGGAAGTGCTGTGAGAACAAGTTGAAATCAAGGCGCTTATGCAGGTGCAGATTGAGCCACATATTAATAAACCACCAGGGGCCTCCCAAGTTGCCGATGGATTGGCCAAGCAGGAGTTTCTGGGCTACCTGATGAAGAAGGTGCTAAACAGCGCTGAGCAAATATCGGCCGAGAGGAAATTGGCCGCCGCTAGCCAGTCTTTCTGCTGCCGATAGATAGACAGAAGTCGGTCCTGCCGATCGACCACAGAATACAAACTTGTCCAGCCACATGTTCAGAAAGGTGGTTTGCTCCTTTATGGTGACAGGCCCTCTCCCGCGGTACTTCTGGATGTACCCTGACCAACCGCCGATAGCGCGAGTCTCCACTTTGGCACTAGGGGCGGTATCAAAAAAGTGGGTGCTATCGGCAGAAGATATATCTAGCCCAGTAAGCATGGCTACATCGGCAAGGGTAGGAGAAGCAGGGCCGTGGCCAAAAACAAAAGCATTGAGAGTGTCTGACCAAAAGTAGGATGCAGCTATCAGCAATGACTCGTTCCTGTGCATATCGGCAATGGATAGCCTAATGCATTGAGCTAGCTTCCTCTCACCCCATTGAACTTCATAAGAATTGCTGACCCTCAAGAACCAATCTTTCCACCCTACAGTAGGGCTGGGCCAAGAGCGAAAGGTGTCTTTCCACAGATCTAAAGAAAAGTTTTCAGCTCTAAAGGGAATCCTGTTGGTTTCTGCATTGATAAGGTCGGTTGAATCTGGATCCCCTAGAGGGCCGAGGCACTGAAGGTGTGGTTGATCGGTAGGGATGACAATTTTGTTGGACAACTCCTAGTGTTTTGGGGAATAAAAATACAAAGAAAAAGGAAAAGGAAAATATTCGGTAAGATGAATCGCAGATGAACAGGAATGCGAGAAAAAGGTATAGCAGATGAGATGGAAGTCTGACCTCAGGGACGACGAAGCCAATGGCCATCTTGTCGTGAAGAGGACGTTGGAGGGCACCGGAGTTGATGAAGAGGAGTGCTTGTCGGAGATCTTGAGGGTTGTAAATGGCGCCGCCGCTGGAAAAGCAAAGTTGGATAGTAGAATGGTGTAATGGGGGAGGAGTACCCAAGAAGGAACTATTTATAGGACAAGATGGGCAAGGGCAAATCCGACTTATCTCTTTGCCGCATCCGAGAAGCCCGAGGGTACTCAGGTGGATATGGTAACTGTTCGCACGGTAATCCAGGGATTGTGCAGGTGATTTGACAGGAAGCGGTCATTATCTAAAGATATTTTACTGTGCGCGATCTCCTGGTCGGTCCATTGGCGATATTCTATAACGGTCATCTTGCCGATGGGCGGATAGACGGGGGGTAACCGTTTTTTGCGAATATCCTGGTCAGAGCATCGGCCGATCTTTGTAACGGTATTGTTGCCGATGTACGACCAAGAAAAATGTCCGTTTAGGAAGTTGGGGATTTCGAGGAATCTGCGGAGGATATGGATCAGAGTTGTCCAGATTGAGGTTGTCGGTTACCAGATTAGGAGCATTAATTGCGGAGAAGGCATCATTACTGCAGAGAATTTCGGAGCATTAATAGTTTTATACTCCGAAACTGGGGGGCATGTGTTGACACCATTTTTGGGCACGTGTCCAGGATGGCAGGATAGGGTGGCAGTACGATGCGGGTTGCTGATGAGGATGGTTGCCGATGAGGGAGAGGTTGAATGTGACTAAGTCCACAGGCAGTAATATGGTGCCGATGACTGGGTAAAAAGGTCTGCCGATGACTATGGCAAGGGGATTGCCGATGACGCGAAGGAGGAGTCCGGAAGCTGCCAGTTGTCATGTGGAGGAGTTTCGGTTTGTCACGAAGGATAGTTTTATTATTTCCTTAGTTATTTGCATCGTTTTGTATACGGATTCCGTGTAATTTGGAATTCGAATTCTAATCGTGTCTGGTCGTAGCTCTTTGAGCAGGGTATAAATATAAACCCTAGGACCTTGTAATCAGAATCAAGAAATCAATCAAACACACGTTTTTACTCATATTCCAGCATCTACTTTTCGACGACTTCGTCATACTTTTTTCCTTTTATTACGAGTTCTTAGGAATTCGTCGACTTAAGCTCGGCGTGTTCTCGAGTTCCGCGTGAGTACCTCTTAGCCGTGACATCCGGGCGCATCGCTGTTGTCAGGACTAAAGTATTCGAGTTATCACCTTTGCCGATAGCAAGGTCAAATCGGCTGGCACGCCTTAACGTTTGAATCGGGTATTAGCCCTTTGTGTTTGCAGATCAGTTTTGCATCAACAGGTTGTGCAAGATTTTGAGGCTTAAGAAGAGTGAGACCGAACATGCAGGCCACAAGAGTGAACGACTATGTCAACATCCAGCTTGGGGGAGGCACCCCCACGTGTATCTAGATAAGTAATACTTTTCTTTCTTGGTTTTATTTACTAGTACTCGAAAATAAATAAAAAAAGTGCATAATCATGAAACCAAACAAAGTTTTTCTTTTGAGTAATATACAATAGTTTTGTGTAATCCTAAGTTTTAAATGAAATAAAAAGAAAGTTTGATCCAAGTCTAGGTAATTGACAAACATGATATGAGAAGGTCTGAGCTACTATTTAACTTGTTCCAAGTTTTGCTAGAGTTCTGGAGATTTTATCTTTTGAAAATCTAAAAATTCAAAGAAAAAAATGATGAGATCGTGTTTGACATAATATCTAGAGTTTTATAAGATATGAATATTAAAACTGTGGGCACTTGCTTTGTTCAAGCCATTGTTAATTCTTGTAGTTTTGGTTGAGAGAATTATCATGCTCCAAAGATTAAGGTCTTTTTGTTTTAAAATATAAAAGATTCACTCTTCCGAAGTATTATTGCGTTAGAGGCATGGGACTATAAAAAATAATTTGATTCAAAAAAAAGAGTGAGACGAGAGGTAAAAATGGACAAGTGTCCGAAGTAGAATTAGGGGTACAAAGATACCCACGTGAGTGGAAAAAAATGGACACGTGTCTGATAGTAGAATTAGGGGTACTTGGTGCCCACTTGAAAAAAAAAGAGAGAGACTAAAAAAAAGAAAGAAAAAAATGATAGCCCATGGTCCCTCTAATAAGCAATATGCTAGTAAGAGATGACAAACTTTTCAAAAAGGTCAAAGGTCTTGATCTAGGAGTATGACATTCTTCTCCCTTGCTCCGAGCATTGACATAGCGAAAACTTTTAAAGCTCTACTTATATATCTTTCGAGAAGAAGGAAAATGCCTCAGTTTTATTTTGGAAACTTACAAAAAACTTCAGAACAAAGGTAAGACAGAAGAACTTGAGACCTAGTGCTTGACTTGATCGTTCTATTTTTCAATCACTTAAGACCTTAGTGATGACTTAAAAACCCTGTAGTGAGAGGCATAAAAGTAACCCCTGTTTTCTAGCTGATTTTAGCTTTGCTCAGGGACGAGCAAAGGTTAAGCTTGGTGGATCTTGTTGACGGTCCTTAATGCTCACATTTAACCGTCAACTAATCATGGAAAAGGATCCAAATACAACCAACACCTAGACTTAGGGTTTTATCTGACAGAATTCCACGAGTTTTGGTGTTTGTCTATTTCTGTCGGGATTACATAGAGATATTAACGTGTCGCACAATTTTCTACCATCTAGAAGACTCCACAAGCCACGGGAACGAACGGGAAGGCAATCGGGCTCGGAGGCAGGGCGCCCGCCCTACTCTCTTGGGCGCCTGTCCTGTTACAGTGCCCAATCAAAGTCCTTTTCGCGGATTGTGCTCCACCGACCTAAGGGATCATGGAAAACCGTGCGATTAATGTTGGTTTGATCCGACAGCCCAGATTCATCTGAAAAGACTATATAAGCATGGCCCCCTGGCCCCTGGAGGCATACCTCTTCTACGGAATCAAAGTTAGGGTTTCAATTCTTCATCCAAGTAGAGAGGATCCCTCTAGTTCATCTAGTTCTACCTCTAGTTCATCTAGTTCTAGTTCTAGTTCTAGTTCCTCTAGTTCTAGTTCTAGTTAGTTCTAGTTGTAATCTAGAAAATAGGGAGAGAGAAGAGGAGAGCGGAGGAGGAGGAGCCGGATTTGTCGGATCTTACTCAACATTGTACTTTTGCAGCAACTGGTTCCTTCTTCATCGTTCTCCAGGTTCTTAAATTCACAATTCCTGAGTTCTTTAATTACTTTTATTTACATTTAAGTTATTTATTGGATTCCCGCTTGCATCAAGTGCTCTAATCTTTGCAACATTAGAGTAGTAATTAATAGATTAGACGTGGTGTTTAGTCTTGCAATTACTGGAATTGCACCCAATCCTGCGGATTGTTGTGGTAGCCCTAGGGTAGTGACAGCCCTTACGGTCGACGTATTCCACCAAGTTTGGATCGGTGTTTGTAGGACCGTAGTCAGAGCTTCCTAGCCCCCTTCTCATCTCTTTCTGTGGTTAGTGTTCTGATGTCCCGAAATAGATAATCTTGAAGTAATTCTTGATTCTTAGATCAACTAGAGAACTCTCAGGAAACTTTCTCTCTTCCCACCAAAAATAATTATATAGTTATCCTTGGGCGATCTTGAATCTTAATTAGTACACTCACGTTCCCTGTGGAAAATCGATACTCTCGAATACTCCCGGTTGAAAGCTACATCGGTATCCGTGCGCTTGCGGATTTTTCTATTTGCGTTTAAAATACCCAACACATACTGATGTGGACGATAATCAGTTCGAACTGAAATAAAACGAGCAACCTTGGTCAATCGATCTACAATCACCCAGATAGAGTCATAACCCTTAACAGAAGTTGGGAGTCCAGAGATAAAATCTATACTAACTTCTTCCCATTTCCAACCAGGAATTGACAAGGGTTGAAGTAAGCCTACTTTCATGTGAACTGCCTTCACACGACAACAGTTATCACAACGAGCAACAAAAGCAGCAATCTCCTTTTTCATCTTTGTCCACCAGAACAGAGGTTTCAGATCCTGATACATCTTGCTACTACCAGGATGGATAGACAACTTGGATGAATGAGCTTCAGAAAAGATCTGATTTCGCAGCTCACGGTCTTTTGGGACCACAAGTCGATCTTTGAACCATAGGATTCCGTTCTCATCGACTCGGAAATGATTGGTTTCTTCTTCTTTCATTTTCCTCTTTATATGGTAGATGCCTACATCTATTTGCTGCAATTCGATGACTCAATTGCAAAGAGAACTCTCCAGAGCAATCTGGTTGAGCACAAGTGGGTGCATAAGACGTGACAATGATCGATCTTCCATCTGAACTGAATGACAGTGTGCTTTCCGATTCAAGGCATCCGCAACCATGTTTGCCTTGCCCGGATGGTAGTGCACTTGAAGATTATAATCTTTAATCAACTCAAGCCACCTTCGCTGTCGCATGTTCAATTCAGGTTGGGTGAAGATGTACTGGAGACTCTTATGATCAGTGTAGATATTGCACAGATTACCCAGCAAATAATGCCTCCATATTTCCAAAGCATGAACAACCGCGACCAGTTCTAAGTTATGAGTAGGGTAATTGACCTCATGCTTTCGAAGTTGGCATGAGGCATATGCGATAATGCGACCTTCTTGCATCAACACACAGCCCAGACCGATACTCGACGCGTCACAAAAGACATCGAAGGGCTTCTCAATATCGGGTTGAGCTAGCACAGGAGCTGATGTTAGCAATGTCCTCAACTTGTAGAATGCCTCTTCACACTCAGGCGTCCACACAAACTTCTCATCCTTCTGAAGTAGGCGAGTCATAGGCTTGGATATTTTCGAGAATTCCAGAATGAAACGAGGGTAATACCCAGTCAGACCTAGAAAACTCCGAACCTCGTGCACCGAAGTTGGAACCTTCCAATCCAGCACTTCTTGCACCTTAGCCGGATCGATATGCCTTCTTCGTATAAGACCTGGCCCAAGAAAGGTAATTTCTTTAACCAGAACTCACATTTGCTGAACTTAGCGTAAAGCTTATGCTCACGCAAGCGCGACAACACTACATGCAGATGCTCTGCGTGCTCTTCTTCATTGCGAGAATATACTATGATATCATCAATGAAGACCACCACAAACTTGTCCAATTCGGGCATGAACACCGAATTAATGAGATACATGAAGTGAGCAGGTGCATTCGTAAGACCGAAGGACATGACGAGATACTCATACAACCCATACCTCGTCGAGAAAGCTATCTTAGGTACATCTTCAGGACGGATCTTGATCTGATGATACCCAGATCGCAAATCAATCTTGGAGAATACCTTGGCTTTGGACAACTGGTCAAACAAGATATCAATGCGAGGAAGAGGGTACTTATTCTTGATGGTCACCGCATTCAGAGGACGGTAGTCCACACACATGCGCAAGGACTGATCCTTCTTCTTCACAAAGATAGCCGGACAACCCCAAGGAGAAGAACTAGGACAGATAAGACCCTTCTTTAACAACTCATTCAGTTGGGTCTTAAGTTCAGCTAGCTCATTTGGTGGCATTCTATATGGTCTTCTAGAGATAGGAGCAGTACCTGGAAGCAATTCAATTTTGAACTCCACATCCCGATCCGGAGGAAGCCCGGGAAAATCATCAGGGAATACATTCAGGAACTCACACACTACCGGAATATCCTTGATGGCCCTAGATGTAACTGCATTCACGATGCTACGGATATAAATATCCCGAGGAAGTTGCACTAAGAACGCCTCTTTGGTATTTGGGTCTCTCAACATCACTACACGAGTGGTGGTGTCTGTTGACGGTCCTTAAGTACCAAATATAATCATCAAATAAAAAAAGAAAAGGATCCAAATACAACCAACACCCAAACTTAGGGTTTTATCTAACAAAATTCCACAAGTTTTGGTGTTTGTCTATTTTTGTAGGGGGTTATCAGGAAATATGGAGGAAAGGCCCACATGTCGGATTTACATAGACATATTAGCGTGCCGCGCAATTTTCTATCATCAAGAAGACTCCAAAAGCCATGGGAACGAACGGGAAGGCGATCGGGCCCGGGGGCAGGGCGCCCGCCCTCCCCCCTACGGCGCCCGCCCTGAGTTGGAGTCCAACCAGGACCCGTCTCGCGGATTACGCTCCACGACCTAAAGGATCAAGGATAACCATTCAATCAATGTCGGTTTGATCCGACGGCCCAGATTCACTTGAGGGGACTATATAAGCAGATCTCCTGGCCCCTGGAGGAGAACAAGTTCATTGTAGAGTTGAGAGGTGCTCTCGAAGGATAACCTTTCCTCTACATAGACAGAGCAAAAGCTAGGGTTTGGAGATGAGAGCTCTCCTCTCATCTCTAAACTAGAGTAGATCTAGATAGTAGTGAGATGGAGAACGAGGGAGGATTGGAGGAGAGGCTGGCCTGTCGGTTCTTCCTCCAGTTGTACTTCGCCATGATCAAGTTCTAATTAAGCTTGCTCATGGGATGACTCTAGTAATCTACTTCTATTTCATTATGCAATTACTATTCATGTAAGTTCTGGTTCACAACTCTTTTGAGTACTTTTAATCTATAGGACCCTATAGGTTAGAGTTGTAGTATAGGTGTAAGCATGGTGCTTAGACCTAGATTACTTGTGGATATCCCCTGTCTAGCTGGATCATGTGGTAGGCCGCGTAGGTGACAATTACGTTGGTCCCCTGTAGTCCACCTCCTGTTAGCAAGACGGGTAGGGTTTATCGGCCTATGGATAAGCATCCTTTGTGGTGTATTCTTATCACGTGGTTCGTCCCAGACATAGACATACCCCTTTGAATTAGAGAAACCATAGTTATCCTCTCTATTCTCCTACAATCACCCATATATTAGATTGCTCTACTCCATATTCCCCCATTATCATCTTACCTTTAATATTGTTCTTATTCAATTCTACCATCTTTCCTATTTACACTTACCCATCTATCTAGGTTAAGTTAGAGCGTAGATCAGTTCTCCCATTTCCTTGTGGATATGATAAAACCTTTAACCGGGTAAAAGCTACAACGGTATCCGTGCGCTTGCGGATTTATCTGTGTGGGTATAAATACCAAAGTACACTCTAGTGCCAAGCTGGGGATGACAACCTAGTATTCAAGTGGTGCTAGCAAGTGTCAACAAGCATTTTTGGCACCGTTGCCGGGGAAATGGTTGCTGAGTTGACTATGAACTAGCTTAATCATTTTCTAAAAAAAATAATAAAAATAAATATATATAATTTTTCCTTTGCCTCATCTCTGCTTTTCTTTCCTCTTATCTAATCCTTGATTTCTGGTCTATCATGAATGCAAACATGTCTATCTATCAGTTTCATAGACCTACGGGCACACAACTCGAACCACCAAAATCTTCAAAGCCTATCATAGCATCTAGTTTTGAGATAGACCCCGAATACATAGAATTTGTCCAAAAACAACCTTTCTCAGGAGAAGGTAAGGAAAACCCATACATACACCTAAGAGAGTTTTATCAAGTCTATGACGTCCTTCGCATTGAAGGCATGTCCGATGAGACGCTTAAATGGAAGCTCTTTCTGTTCTCTTTAATAGGAAAAGCTAGACATTGGTACAAACTCAAAGTAGGGAGTGTTCATGGAGATTGGAAGGAGTTATATAATAGTTTTCTTTTTAAATATTTTCCAATCTCCAAAGTGGTGGAACTTCGGCGTGAGATTCTTTCTTTTAGACAACTGGAAGAAGAATCTCTCGGCAAATCATGGGACCGCTTTATTAACCTTACTCTCACTGGCCCAAAGCTTTCTATTCCAGAAGAAGTTCTTCTAATTCACTTTTTAGAGGGCCTTAGTAGGGAAAATAAGCAAACCGTGAATACAACCTCTAGAGGATCCTTCTATCACCTACCTGCTAGTGAAGCTAGGGATTTAATTGATTCATTGAGTGGAAAGTTTGCTAGCATTTATATCCCTAAGAAAGAGAAAGAACCAGTTCCTAGACAAGAAGAAGAAGTTTCGATAGCCATATCACAACCACTTCAATCCCAAACTTTAGCTATCGATCCTAAACCATCGATACCCCAAAATTCTCTAAGGGAGGAAGGAATTCCGACCTTAAATCTTTCAGATATTGATGGTTTAGACTTCTGGTTCCATAAGAGACCTTCAAGTAGGGATAATTCAAATCCTTGCAATAACGGTTCTCTTAGAGAATGTCCTGGTTCCTGTTATTAAGAAGTTGAGGATGACATATGAAGTGAAGGAGAGCTAAACCATATAGAAAATTCTATCTGCTCCCCTTCCATGTTCACAAATTCTAAATCCATCCTTGACCTTAGAGACCCCTCTTATCCCACTCCTTTTAAGTCTCATGATGATCCTAGCAAGCCATCAAGATGACCAAACCATAGGAGTCATGAAGACCATAAGGATGGCATGTCAAGTAATGCCATAGAAGGAGAGCTAAGCCATAGAGAAGATTCTATCAGCTCCCCTGTCTTGATCACAAGTTCTAAATGGCTGGAATGTGTAGAATGGATGGATAAGGAAGAAGCCTTAATGGATTCTGACTTTAGCTCAATTTCAAATGGTGAGTTCTTGACTCCCTTTGAAGATGAGATGCATCCAACTACAGAAGAGGACATAGGTGAGACCAATCCAGGAGAAACTCTGAACATTCAGATTGGAGACGAAGATAACATTAATAAGCATGGAATTTATTTCATAGACACTTCGTTCACTCCATGCTCATATGCAACATCTTCCCAATCTATTGGTCTCTCCAACATCACCACATTTGAGATCTTCAACCCCCTCTTCCTTTCTATTTATAAAAACTTGATATAATAAATATTGCAGATCTCGTTGAGTTGATCTTGATATAGGTCAGCGATTGGAAGGGAAACCACTTCGCCGACATAAATTGATGGTTTCCCAAGGACAAGCTTAGTGTCCTAAAACAAGCACTGATCAGATCGTAACATGAGCTTTTAATTATTTACAACATTACTGTCGGCGTCTAGACTCGTGGTCTAGGCACAAACGAGTATAAGTATGCGTGACTACCTAAGCCCGGATGGTGATGCAAGTGGAACACAGAGAATTTATACTGGTTCGGGCCGAGGATGCCCTACGTCCAGTGAGATCGGGGATCTGTATTGCCTTGCACCCAAAGGTGCTTGTAGTAGGGGAGTACAAGCAGGTTGCGAGAGAGGGCTAAGTCCCAGGTCTCGACTTTGTGTGATGGATGGAATACTGGTTGCTACTTCTATGAATGAACTAGCTTGGAGCTGTGAAGTGTGTGTGTGTTGCGTGGCTGAACTTGTTCGTGGACCTGTCTTGATGGTGAGCCCTGGCTCCCCTTTTATAGCCTCAAGGGGAGGCAGGTTTTTACATGTAGGTTTGGATATTTCCTCTACTGAGTGGAGGGGTTACAGTCCCGACCCTGTAGAAGCTTGCCCATCCCGTCCTTGTGGTATGGTTGACAGCATGGCTGCTCCTGTGGAGGGTTACCAAGCCCTGTTTGAGTCGTGGGGGTCGGATCGGCGATTCTGCTGCTTGTCTTGTTAACAGTGGGAGAAGACAGCAAACAGTGACGCTGATTAATCTCCCCCATTCCTCTTTCACTGTGAGGCAGTACATCACAGTGAAAGAGGTGAGGTTACACAGTGAAAGAGGTAAGGCTACAGTGACCAGGGTGGTTGAAATAGTCGCCACCATGCCCTACTGCGATATGGGAGTTACTGCGCCTGTCACGTCACGGGTACGGGTGCCGTGCGTTGAAAGTCTTGCCCCGGTCAGGCGGAGCGGTGTTGGCGCCCGAGTCCTGGAGGGGTCGGGCGAGACAGAACTTACGCCCGAGGCCAAGGTGGTCGGGCGAGGCGGTGTTTGCGTCTGAGCCCCGGGGGGTCGGGCGAGACAGAGCTTACGTCCGAGGCTAACAGGGTCGCGCGAGCCACGATTCCCGTGGTGCGAGGAAGCCCCCGAGCCCTTTCCCCACAAGGGTCGATCAAGTTCCTTCTCGTCTTAGTAATTACGTCCCTCATTCATCCTTTCGCACGGAGGAGGGGTGGGTCGCGCCGTACTACCCTCGATGGGCGAGTCTCGACGTTCCCCGGGAGCTGCAAGCGGGTGAATCCAAGTGGATGTCCGAGCCCTATTCGATAAGGGTCAGCTAGTGGCCTTATGGGCACATCTCAAAATACCCGAGGGCAGTCACGATGGATGTCGGAACCGTTCGCTTGGTTCCGAGGGCTCGGTGCCTCCCTCGACGGGATCCCACTCACGTGACACCCGCATGGGTCTCGGATATGACTGGTAAAGATGCACCGACCCCCTATGGGGCTCGGACCTTGGCCTCTATTGTGCTCATCTTCTATCATCCCTCGCTCAGTTATCCTGAGGCGATTGTTCAAACCTATTTTGCAGGTCAGTCTCGCAACCTCTGGAACGTAGGTGGCCATGGCCTGGGGATTTCCGACCTTGAAAGGCTTTTTCTTAGATTTGTTTGTAGTATCGAGGTCGGGCGAGACGGGATCTGCGCCCAACGAGAACCGCCTTGCGATTTTCGCTCGGGGTTAGCAGGGGGTCGGGCGAGACGGAGACCGTGCCCGACGGAGACCGCCCTGCGACCTTGGTCAGCGGGGGGTCGAGCGCCGCTTGCCCTGGAAGGAATCGCCCTAACATAACTTTTCAGAGCGCTCCTTTTGAGGCACGGCCCGTGGGGAGTCGAAACGGTCGTGTCGTTGTGCCCTAACCGAACGGGATGTTTCACCTGCGAAATTAATGCGCGTGTGCGGCGGGTGTGATAATCGGAGGGAGTTGGCGCTTGGAATTTTTCACCTGGTGGGAAGTGGGCGACGGTTGTTCTTTCTTTCCCCCTTGGTCTTCTGCGCAGGCGGTGTGACCGTGGTGCGCTCCCTCTATAAAGGGAGCTGCGGGGTACTTGGTTTCTTTCCTACTGCTCGTGCGCAAAAAAGCTCCTGCCCCCTGCCTTTTCTCCTTCTACCGTCTTCTCTGCTTCTGCCGCGCAGACGCCCTTCTCCACTCAAAGCTATGGCCGACGACGATGCGTGGCCGCCCTGTAATGTCACCAAGTCTGTGCTGGAGGCACGCGTGAAGGCAGGGATCCTCCGCCCCCTCAAGGACGTCGAGCTGCCGGAGTGGATCGTTCCCTCGGCGAATGATAGGGAGCCAAACCCACCCCGGGCTATGTGGTTTGCTTCCTGTCGTTTTTAGACCGGGGGTTCGGAACTCCGGCCAGTCGCCTGATCCGGGCGATCCTCCATTACTACGGGGTGGAGCTGCACAACCTTAATCCCAATTCGATGATGCAAGCATCCGTTTTCACCATGGTGTGCGAGGGGTTCTGGGGGTTCCTGCCCACTGGAACCTCTGGCTTTATCTTTTTAAGGCGGAGATGTCCGCCCGCTACGTGGGAGGGGAGAAGATCCCCCTGCGAGTTGGCGGTTGCACGCTGCAGCTCCGCCAGCAGCGGGCTGGCCAATACATCTGGAGTGCGAGGCCTTCGTTAAACCGGGGGTGGCAGAACGGGTGGTTCTACCTCCGGAATGACGGCGGGCTGCTCCCAGCGTACTCCGGGAAGATGGTGACAGAGTGCCCCCAGAAGTGGGTGTGGGGTGCTCCTGCAGAGGAGCAGAAGAGACTTGCCCCGCTTCTTGCGGGGCTCGAGAAGCTGCGCGACGCCCAAGTCACCGCGGCCACGGTGGCGACGGCGTTCCACAAAAGGAGCCTGCTCCCGTTGGCGCAGCGGCGAGCGTTTATGTTCGAGATGACCCGGGATGTCCACTAGGTCGGGACGAGGATGTTGTCCGAGCCGATATCGGCATCGAACATCGCCGCCCGGGTGGTGCCAATGCGCCCTGAAAAGGGCTACATTTCTCTGGTAAGATGTTGACTTTTGCGCTAGTTTCCTTTTTCTCTTGCCTTTTTCTTAACCGCTGCTTGTTTGCAGAGGATGGGGATCGTTATGGATTCCCTGCCCCCTGTCCCAGAGGACAAGGAGATCTGGGCCAAGAATCAGGCCCGGAACGAAGAAGAGAAGAAGGCCAAGGAGGAGCAGAAGGCGAAGGCTGCGAGGAAAGCGCAGCGGCGAAAGATTTCCGCCAAGAACCACTGTGAAGCCGAGAAGGCGGGGGTTGCCCCGCCCGACTCTCCCGAGACTTCGGTCTCGGAGATAGAGGGTGGGGGAGACAACGCCCACTGGCTTGACGAGCTGGCGGAGGAGGACGATGTGATCCTCCCTAACGGTGGGGGGATCGAGATCCCAGAGGGGTCGAGGGCCCCAGGGGGGTTGGAGGCTCCCGAGGGGTCCCAGGCGCCGGGGGGCGGGCAGACCGTCCCCCACATAATCGTAGATGATGAGGACAGTGCCCCTCGGGAGGGCTCGGTTCCCATGGGACCCCAAGGGGGGAGAAGACGTCGGGGGTGAATCCGAGGTGCCCCCACAGCCAGTAGCGCCGGAGGGCCCAACTGGGCCTCGTCCGGCTTCTGGAGCGGAGGCAGGCGACTCAGGGGAGGCACCGCGGTCCGAGACCACCGTAGAAGTCCCTGCATCAACTGCTGGGGAGACGGTGGTCCGGCCAACGGCTCCAGGCGCTCTGGGAGGCCCTCAGGGAGTTCCGACCTCCCAAGAGAAGGCCGCTCCTCGAGCGAGGTGTGTTTGGGTTTTCTACTTTCTCTTCGGATTTTTTGTTTTTCTCTTTCTTCTGACTTGTGTTATCTTTTTCAGCCGGAAGCAAAAGGCGGCGCAAGTGGCGCTAGCCCCCCTGAAGGCTATGAAGAGGAGGGTGCAGTCGACCCCTGGGTCAGCGAGGCCCAAATCGCCGCCCCCCTGAGCCGCGAAGAGGTGGAGCCCCGTCGGGCAGGAGAGGGGCAGGAGATGGAGACGCCGAGGCCCCAAGCGCTGGTGGAGACAGACCTCACCCCTGGGGCTATGCCTCCCCCTGAGGATGCCGCTCTGGAAGGTGCGGCTCGGCCTGCTGTGGCAGAACCCCTTAAGTGTTTGGGCCCACCGACACCTGTCATTGTCCTAAGGACCTCTGACGGTGATGCCGGGGGTCCTCCCACTTTAGAAGTCCGATGAGCATCGTTGGACGCTCATTGCACTGCTACCTGTGGCGTACTAAGCAGGCTCGTCCTGACCACTGGTGATGGTCAATTAACGAGAACTTCTTCTTCTCGCCCTTACAGGATAGCAAGTGGCCACCTTAACACCAGGATCATTCGTTGCAAATACATTGCAGTATCACAAACGACATATGACCAAAATAATATTTCAGAGTAAGACAGCAGAAGTATTACATAACTTATTTTACAAAAGGAGTTCTTCCAAATAGCAGAGTGTTATTACAAACCAGGTCCAGCGGAGCAACTTAAACTTTAGTACACAGATTACAAAATTACAGACCCTGCCCATGGGTCACGCTCACTCTTCTTCGTCGTCAACCTCGACAACGGTCACACAACAGGGTCCGAAACAAGTCGGCTCCTGAGCTTCACCTGCAACAGGGGTTATGAAACCCTGAGTACGGGAGTACTCAACAAGACTTACCCGGTGGAAAAAGAGGAGAAATCAGGAATGCAGGCTTAGGGTAGACAAGGAGTGGCTGAGCAAGGAGCCAAAGTATTTTGCGGAAAAGCTTACTAATAGTGCATCCTTACTTTCAAGTTTTACCCACGAATTCCTCTCCTCAAGAGGCCGAAGTCTATCTATTTGCTTCTCACAGACAAGTCTGTAAGTTCCTAGTCCTTCATCAAAGTATTATCCATTCGACGGCCATAGCTTCATGTCGCTCTGAGCCCGGGAATTGGGATCCAAACCTCATGAGACATTTTCCCTTTTCTCATTTTATCACTTAGTTGCATAATTAACTATGATGAGGGTCAGTGGATTGAGTCTCCCGATCGGGGAGCAACGACGATTCGAACCGCTTAGCAATCCAGCTGGAGTTCCTAACCACCCGACATATGTAGAACCAAATCTTGCATATATCAACCCAAATCAAGCTCTCCCCAAATTTGACCAGGTTCGCGGCACCCGAGAGCACAGTACTCCACCCTCTTACAGCCGATCTAGATGTTTTCCGGTCATCTCAGATCCGTAAGGTGGGTACACACTACTCTCGCCATCTTTCCACTCCCAGTGCGCGAGTAGCTGTTCGCGTCGAGGGATCACAAGACCGGGCTTACCGAGGGCAAGTGGCTAGTACTATAAATTCTCAACCCATCAGGCCACCAACGGACCGGTCCTTAATCGACACAGTTGGAGACACTACTTTAAGACTCCATTCTTAAAGCAAGTCCACCGACCGGTCTCAAATTGAACATCATTGACCATAAGTGTATTCCACCACAACCCTTCAAACTTTCTTGTTTGAAAACCTATCTAGTAGCAGGGCTAAGCATTACTACGCAGTTTTAAAACAAAACGGATGACAAGGACAAGATAACAAATATCAAGGTAGGAAATGCAGCAAGTAGATTAACCCAATTCTCAACTACATAATGCAGCATTTTCAATTCATAAGTGATAAAGATTTAAAACATTCAAGGAGGGGTTAATGCATCCGGGGCTTGTCTTGGTTGCAGGGTAGAGAGGGACCCTCGGAGACTTCCCAAGTATCGGATCCTACTTCCTCGAACGGAGCACCGACTTCGGGACTCGGCTTAACGGTCGCTTCGCAAAATGATGAATGCTCATGATATGCGTATGACAAATATGCAGAAAGGACCAAGTTGAGTACAACTGGTCTTTTTGGTGCAACACAGAATAAACAATAATTAAAATTGTTTAACAACTTAGTGCCTTTACCCAAGAGGTTGCACCTGTAAATTAAGACTTCTCTTAATTCATAATTATTTTAAAATAACTAATTATTAATCCTATTTACCTTAATTAATTCTTAATTAATTACTAATGATAGTAATTAAGCATAAGGCCAAACAATAATTAACTGCCAATGGTCATTAAGGGTAATGACCTCAGGTCATCACATAATTCCAAAATCACTCAAACCCTAATTTTGAGAATTCAACAAATTATTACCTAATTATCCTAGAATTATTATTTAATTACTAAATAAGGGTTTTTTAATATTTTATTTAAACACTATCCAAATGTCACCAAATTTTGTGTGAAATCTGGAAATGATATTCAGAGACTCCCCACAAAGTTTGGTGATTTTTCGAAATACTAATAAATTATTAAAATTCCTAGAAATTTTATTCATTAAATAAAAGAGGTAATTTTTATACACTTGCAAACTATCAGAAAATAGAACCTAATATTTTTCTTGGGTTCTACTTATTCCAGGGAATCTACACAAAAATTTCTATGAT
Source organism: Sorghum bicolor (assembly GCF_000003195.3). Lineage (NCBI taxonomy): Eukaryota > Viridiplantae > Streptophyta > Magnoliopsida > Poales > Poaceae > Sorghum > Sorghum bicolor. The sequence continues at coordinate 47,472,902 of NC_012876.2, forward strand.
TTTTGGATCTACACAAGATGTATTACACAAATTCAAATATAGCTCAAAAACTGCATAAAAAGAAAAAAGAAAAACACTGCTGCGAGTGGCCGGAAATCGGCCCGCAGGCCGGCCCGCTCCAGCTCGGCCCACGCGGACGCTGCGCGTGCGCTGCTCCCCCTGCGCGTGGTCACTGACGAGCAGGTCCCGCTCCTCAGGCCCTCCCTCTCTCCGCGGGACGCTGATGGGCGGGTCCCGCCTGTCAGTTCCACCTTCCTCGTGCACGGCGGCTCTGCCGTGACCCCGGCCGCCGATAGCGAGGTCCTCGGCCTGCGCGCGCGTGCGCAAAAGCTTCGCCTCGAGTTCGCGACCTCGCTGATACCCTCTATTCACATTCTACCTTATCAATACCACCTCGGTCACGAGAGAGACGGACGGCCGCCATGGCCGACTATCGGCCGGCCACTAGGGCCCGGTAGAGTGCAAACAAAAGGTGTAGGGAGGTTCAGGGAGTGTTGAGGAGCACGGTGCTCACGTCGCGGGACTCGGGGAGGTAGCCGAGACTACGGGCGACGAAGACGGTGCCGTCGGGCAGGTGCTCCGGCTCCGGCAAGCTCGTTCCGGTGATCCTGTTCGCGTCCAATGGGAAGGAGCGAGCGCATGAGCAACTGGAGCACGAAAAGAACTAGAAACGGTTGCTAAACAGGCGTGATACCGACTGGAATACCGTGGCCACGGGAGGAGCTCCACGGCGGCGGTCCCGGCCGGAGTTGGAGAAGACCGAGGAGTTCTGGCGATTGAGTGAGTTAGAAGGTGAGTTAGGGGGTGCGCTGGGTCTGCAAGGAGGTGGCGAATGATCTGGGTTGCTCAATTTGGTGTGAGAGAGATTGAGCACGGTCAATTTGGGAGAGAAGCTCGTCGAGATTTCCTTGGTCGTGGACAGAGAACACAGGTGGCGTCGTCCACGCTGGTGCTCAAGTGCAGGAGGGAGCGAGCCCGGGGCGTCCACGTCGCCTGGCGGCTCTAGCAGCAAGCAGCTGCGTGCTTGCACGAATGCGCGCGGCGCTGCTCGCGCGGCGGATGCGCTGGACAGGATGCTGAACTGTAGGTGGCCCTTATCCTCCCCCATTCTGTCTTTTGTGAAAATCGGCCAAAGTTTGAACTAAAGCCAAATTGCCACTAAAATAAAAGTTGTGCAAAATTTTATAAGCTACAAATCATATTTTGGTGACCAGAGCTAATTTTGAGTGGAACATGGTGATTTTGGCCAAACAGTTTGAAATTCAAAACTCAAATCAAAGAAATTCAAATTTTTGAATTGGGGCAGATCAGGATTTCCAAAATTACTTTTGATTTTTCCAAACAACTTGAAAAACTCCCAACATGAAAGTTTTCCAACTTTTTGAGCTCTACAACTTTCATGTTGGTCACTTTTCAAAATTCCAAATAGATTTTGAATTGGAGGTTCAAATTGGAAAAGGGGACACTTTCTGGAAATCTGTATTTTCAAAATTACTTTGAATTTTGTATTGAAACTTCAAAAACTCAAAACACCAAAGTTGTACATCTTCACAAGATCTACAACTTTGCTTTTGAACTCAACCTCAAATTTTGCTTAGTTTTCAAATTGTGTGAAAGGGGGCAAATCTAGGGTTCACAAATCACGGTTTCCCCCCCTAAGCCTTTAGGAAATCTTTCACCCTAGGGTTTTAGCAACCAACACAAGCATCGATATACAAGATAATCATACTTTAATTCCCTAAGCACATTCAACCAAATTACACTCATTTTAAGTTGATGCATCAAGGTGTGCTTAACCAATATGCGGTGCAATGCTGATGATGCCATGATCCAAATTTTAGTAACCGTAACATCGGGGATGTTACAGCCCTTCCCCCTTAAAGAAATCTCGTCCCCAAGATTTAAAGCCTTAGGGTATGTAATGGAAAAGGAAATTTGTCAAAACTCTTTCATCTTCAACTTTTTCATAAAAGAAGAAGCTGGGGAAAATCACTCCATTATAAACGTATATGTACACAAAGTACATGGCTTTGGCTACTCTTTCCCTTCACTAGAGTACACTCCCTATTTATCAGCTGTTGTCCTGAAGAGAAGCGTGGAATTCAGGAAAATTCTCCAGCAGATAGTCTTCAGATTCCCAGGTAGCTTCCTCTTCCGAGTGCTGGCTCCACTGTATCTTGTACCACTTGGTAGTCGTTCTTCGAGTAACTCTATTTCTTTGATCCAGTACTCGGATAGGATACTCCAAATAAGTTAGATCCGGTTCAAGTTCCACATCTTCAATATCTTGAACTTGGTCTGGTACCCGAAGACACTTTTTCAGTTGAGACACATGGAATACATTGTGTATCCCTGATAATCGTTCGGGCAGTTTAAGGCGGTAAGCTACCTGTCCACATCGGTCAATGATTGGAAATGGACCAATGTAACGGGGTGCTAACTTGCCTTTAACACCAAAACGATTTACTCCTTTCATTGGGGACACTTTCAAATATACATGATCGCCTTTGGCGAACCTTAATGGTCGACGTCGTTTATCGGCATAGCTTTTCTGTCGGGATTGAGCAACTTTCAAGTTATTTTGGATTTGTCTAACTTTGTTCTCAGTCTCTTTCACTAAGTCAACCCCAAAGAACCATCGTTCTCCAGGTTCCGACCAGTGTAACGGAGTTCGACATCGACGGCCATATAGTGCCTCAAAGGGAGCCATCTTGATACTCTCTTGGTAGCTATTGTTGTAAGAAAACTCTGCTAGAGGCAAGCAGTCATCCCACTTATCTGGAAAATTCAGGGCACAAGATCTTAATAGATCTTCTAGGGTATGATTCACCCTTTCAATTTGCCCACCTGTTTGAGGGTGGTAGGCTGTGCTGTATAAAAGTTTGGTGCCCAAAGATTCATGTAAGCATTTCCAGAACTGGGAGACAAATTGTGTGCCTCTATCTGACACTATTGTCTTTGGCACCCCGTGCAGACTTAATATACGATCAAAATAAATCTTAGCATAGGTGGAGGTATAATAGGATTTCTTTACAGGTAAGAAGTGTGCTGTTTTGGTGAGACGATCCACTATGACCCAAATTGAATCAAAGCCTTTGGCTGTCTTGGGCAATCCTACTATGAAATCCATACTTATGTCATCCCATTTCCACGCTGGAATAGGCAAAGGTTGCAACTCCCCAGCGGACTTGAGATGTATAGCTTTGACCTTTCGGCAGGTATCGCATTGGGCCACATAGCGAGCTATTTCTATCTTCATTTTTGTCCACCAAAACCTTTGCTTTAGGTCCTGATACATCTTATTGCTCCCCGGATGAATAGAATACCTTGTGGTATGAGCTTCATCCAGGATTCGTTGACATAGCTCAGGTACCTTTGGAACCACTAACCGGTTCTTGAACCAGATCGCTCCTGCATCATCCACCTTAAAGTCTGTGGGTGCTCTATTAGAAACTTTCTCTTTAAGATGTTTCATGCCTTTGTCTTCCTTTTGTGCCTCTATAATTTGAGCTTCGAGATTGAAATCAACTGTTAGATTGGCAAGGCTTCCTTGGGAAATCATTTCTATTCCCAGGTTCTCTAGCTCTTGGCACAAAGTTATATCTTTAGGCGTCACTGTTAAGCAATTACAGTGAGCCTTACGACTGAGGGCATCAGCTACTACATTCGCCTTGCCAGGGTGATAATGCACCTCAAGGTCAGAATCTTTAATTAATTCTAGCCACCTTCGCTGGCGCATATGGAGTTCAGCTTGAGTAAAGATGTACTTCAAGCTTTTGTGATCCGTATATAGATGACAGGTGTTTCCCAACAGATAATGGCGCCAGATCTTTAGTGCATGTACTACGGCGGCTAGTTCAAGATCATGGGTCGGGTAAATCTCCTCATGTGGTTTAAGCTGTCTAGAAGCATACGCAATTACGCGACCCCCCTGCATTAGCACATAGCCTATCCCAATCCCTAATGCGTCACAATACACATCAAAGGGTTTTTTCAATATCTGGCTGGGCTAAGACAGGTGCCGTTGTCAATAACCTTTTCAGAGTCTGAAAGGCTTGCTCACATTGAGGTGACCAAACAAATTTTGTTTGATTCCTGAGCAAGGTCGTGATTGGTTTGGCGACTCTTGAAAAGTCCGGGATAAAACGACGGTAATATCCCGCCATACCCAGAAAACTACGGACCTCATGTACCGTAGTCGGGGGTTTCCAATTCAACACGTCTTCTACCTTGCCTGGGTCTACAGCGACTCCCTCCGCTGATAATACGTGACCCAGAAATGAACTTTGTCCAGCCAGAACTCACATTTGCTGAACTTGGCATATAGTTGATGCTCCCTAAGACGGGTCAGCATAGTTCTCAGATGTTCAGCATGTTCTTTCTTAGTCTTGGAGTAGATTAGGATGTCATCAATAAAGACGACCACGAATTTGTCTAGTTCTGGCATGAAGACAGAGTTCATCAGGTACATGAAATGGGTCGGTGCATTGGTCAACCCAAAAGACATTACCAAGTATTCATACAGCCCGTAACGGGTTGTAAAAGCTGTCTTGGGCACATCTTCTGGCCTAATTTTAATTTGGTGGTACCCTGATCTCAAATCAATTTTTGAGAACACTTTGGCCCCGGCTAGCTGGTCAAATAATAAGTCAATACGGGGCAATGGGTACTTGTTCTTAATCGTCACCTCATTTAGGGGACGATAGTCGACACACAGCCTTAATGTTTGATCTTTCTTTTTCACAAACAAGGCTGGGCAACCCCATGGAGAAGAACTGGGCTGAATAAAACCTTTCTGTGATAGCTCTTGTAGTTGGGTTTTTAATTCGGCCAGCTCTTTTGGTGCCATTCTGTAGGCCCTTCGAGATATTGGGGCTGTCCCTGGTTTCAATTCTGTACTGAATTGTACATCCCGGTCCGGTGGCAGACCTGGTAGGTCTTCAGGGAATACATCCGGAAAATCCCGAACTACCGGGATATCTTCGACTGCAGACACATTAGCGGCATGAACTTGCCCAATTGCCCGCTTGGGAGTAACTAATTGAATTAGCAAATAAGAATTCTCATTGGGCAATGGGATTTTAATTGTAACACCCTAGGTGTTAAGCATGCACTTAGTCTTACCAAAGTCATGCATAAGCATTCCCATCAAGCATAAGCATCATGAGCATGACACTCTTTTTAAAAAGTATGATTTTATGTGCATCATCTCATGTGTTCTAAATATGTTAAAAATATGATGCTTGCTTCTAAAATTGTGAAAAATTCAAATTAGGTTGATTTATGTGTGAGAAGAATTTAGAATATTTTTGTGCAATTTTTGGAGCTATGGAATTTGAGAAATGGAATTTATACAAAAATATCCAAAAAGAATTTAATTAAAATCTAGAACTAAGTTTTAACTTGTAATTCAAATTTTGTTTGGAATTTGGTCTTGCTTGTTAAAGCAAAGTTGTAGAGTTTTTATTTTGGAACAATTTTGTTTTTGGGAGCAAGAGGTGAAAATGCTTTTTGGCTGGTCCAAATAATTTTAGAAAGGAATTTGGAAAAAGAATTTCAAAAAAAAAAAGAAAGGGGGAGCTGTTCACTGGCGGGCCGGCGCCAACCAACCGGCCCAGCCAGCGAAGCCAGCCCAGGCCGACCGCGCCGCGTCCACCCCCTCCCCGCGCCCGCTCGGACACGGCCGCGCCGCGCGCGCCCGACCGCGTCAGGCCGACGGCGCCGCGTGGACGGCATGCGCTGCTCGCCGGCGCCACGACCCCCCCCTCCGCTGCGGACAGCGCCACCTCCCTCGCCATTCTCTCCTCCACCCGGTGCGCGCCCCCTCGCTCCCTCTCGCGCTCTCCTGCCTCCTCTCCGCGCGCACCGTGCCGCCGCTCGCCATTGGAGCTCCCCGAGCTCCGCTCGCCGTGTTCTCGGCACTTCGTCGCCTCTCAGCGCCTCCTTCCACCTCTCCGAGCTCCGCATTCATCTCCGCGAGCTCGGACGTAGTTTCTTCGCGCAGGTAAGCGGTTCTAGCGAGCCGAATCGCTCGCCGGAGAGTCCGCGGCCTCGCCGGAGCTCTCCGCGGCGTCGGCATCGCTGGTTTTCCCCCTTCCGAACCTCTCTTGCCTCGCTAGCGCGCGCATTATGGTCGTCGTGGCTCCCTGAGTCGCGAGAAGCCGCACTCGAGCGCTCTACCGGAGCGTGGTGGCCGGCACCGCTGCGGCAGCGCCGCCGGTCCGCCATTGCCGGTGGCCAACTCGCTGTGCGGGGTTTCAGGGCGAGTAAAGGGGTGGGATCGAGTCGCAAGAAGGAGGCGAACGTGTTGGTGCCGTTGGTTCCGGCCGAGAGGCATCACCGGCGGCGAGCCGTCGTCGGGGATCCTCTCCCCTCTCGGTGTCCTGGCCAGCGGGCCCGGCTGGCAGGCGGGTCCGCTCGTCAGCGGCCGCGGGTGCACTGCACCGGGTGCACCTAGCGGGGTCACGGGGTGGATGACAGGTGGGGTCCTCTGACTCACGTGTCCCGCCTGTCAGTGACTCCGAGGGAATGGATCCGGGTGCGTTTAGTGTTTTAGGTGGTTTTCCGTTTTAAAAGTTTTTCCAGAAAATGATTTAAATGTTCAAAAATCCATATCTTGATGAATATAGCTCCAAAAATGGTGAAATAAATTTTGGTGTGTTCCTTATTTCCAGATCTATATCCTAGTATGATTGCATGTCATGTTTGAGTAACTTTTCTGTGTAAGTATAATTAATCCATGTTTTTGTTAAACTTGGAAAATGCATAGTAAATGAAATATGGCTCAGAAAAATGTGAAACTTGTTTTGCTGGCTCTGCATGTGTGTTTACTCACTGAGAAAATATTGTTACATATTATTTGGTGTATAAATGAATTTATGGTAATTTAAATGCTTGCATGGCAGTACTTTATGATTTTTTTAATAATTAATTGAGTCATGCAATAAATCTGGAAAATTTTGTGGATGTTTCTTATGATATTAGACAAATTGTAAAAATATGAAATCTGTTGTTTGACACTTATACCTCAGTAGGGTGATTATACTTACTTCATTACTTAATCTTGTGATTTTTGTGGTTCAAAATAAGTAACCAAAAATTATGAAAAATTTACAGTGGACTTTATGATTAACTAGTAGTGTCCTGTAATTTTTCTGGAATTTATTGATGAACAGAATTGCATGTGATTTTTAATGGGCTTAGAAATGAATAAAGAAAATTTTGAATGGTTGTGTATATGGGTTGAATGGACTAAGTTGGGTTTGGTGTATCTTGGAAGCATCATGTAGGTTGCTGATGTCATTTGAAAAATAATTATAGAAGAGAATGTAATAGATGTTTGATTCAATTGTTTATTCTTGGATGATGTTGACTACCTTGTAATAAGCATGACCAAGTGCATTACCTATGCATCATAACATGACTCCTTTGGTACTCTCTCATATAAGCATCCACTCGGGCATCTCGCACTCCACTCATGAGCATATATGCATCATACAGGCTCGCAGGAAAACGAGGTGGGAACCGAGGAACCCGAGGAGCTTCAGGAGCAGGAACCTCCGGAAGCACAGGAACCCGGAGAGGATTTGCAGGAGTGTCCGGATCACAAACCCAGCACGTTTGAGAAAGGCAAGCCCCGGAGCATTCTAAGTCTCCCTATTCTCGCTAACTTATATAAAGTGCTATACTTATTCTACTATATTGCATATTACGTGATAGGAGTTGCCTGATACCGTTGCTGCATATGTACTCCTTGTTATCCCTACTCGTTATCTACCTTGTCCTATGTAGATAGGCGCGGAGTCTATGCTTAGCTTGCTTAGTCCGGTAAAAGTCGGGTGATGTCCTGTCACCTGCGAGATATAGGTGGATACCTGCTTGATTAAGCAGTGGTTGCTGGGGAAAGAAATAACCAAGTGTGGAATGTAATTGGAGACTGTCGACGAAAGCTAGTCGGCAGTCTACCTTGGGGTATACCCGCAGTAGTAGTTTATCGGTAGACGGTGCGCAAACTACGAACTCGATGGTGACGCAAGACACGGACAAGCTTTTTATCCAGGTTCGGCCGCCGAGTTGGCGTAATACCTACGTCCTGCGTCTGGTTGTATTGATTTGTGCTGAGAGAATTTGATGTCCTAGGGGGTCCCTTGCCCCTCCTTATATAGTCTGGAGGGCAGGGTTACAGATCTAGAAACTAATCCTAGTCGGTTACAATTGCCATAGATAATTCGATATCAAATCCTATTCTAACCGACTAGAATCCTGCTTGATCCCCACGTCTTGTTTCCTTGCGCGAAACTCGGGCTGTCTGATCAAGCCTTGAACTCGTCTCGTAGTGGGCCAAGCTTCCTGGCTGAAGTCTAGCCGTAAGGGTATAGGGGTTTATACCCCCACAGCTAGTCCCCGAGCGCCATGTATTGTGATGCAACACGCCGTCTTGAGCTTCTTCGATCAGCGAGGCTTGTCGTCTTCAATAAGCGGGAAAATCGCCCAAACAGTTGCAACGGTTCCTTGACCAACTCGAAAGACAGTTGATCAACATTGACATCGAAGAAGCAGGTTGTTCGAAGAATGCATGGTGCTCTTAAAAAAAATTTCTTTCCTGGTGAAGTGTGCCCACTTTGCCTTTTTGAAAGGTAGAAGCATCAAAAAAGCAAGCAAATTCACCACTAGGTGAAGTGTGCCCACTTAGTCCCCGAGCCTGGTAGTAGGTGGCGTAGACACGTGGTGCCAGGGTCGAAAGAAAATTCCCCAAAGTAGTTTTGAGACTGAGATGCATCGCTAGATGCATCGTACCGATGTAGTCCCCGAGCTTGCTGGAAGGCGAAGTATGAGCCTTGTAGCAAGGTCTAAAAAATTGAATTTACCAGTCCCCGAGCATGTCATGCTCGTCTGCAATTGAAAAGACCAATCGACCAGTCCCCAAGCACTTAGTGTGCTTCTTGGAATTATATGTTGCTATACTGTACGACCAGTCCCCGAGCGTCGAGTGCTCAGTGGTCGGTGCATGCTTTAAAACTTTGAGCTGATAGACTGAGCGACCAGTCCCCGAGCGTCGAGTGCTCGGTGGTCGGTGCAGTCCTTGAAGTTCCGTGCTGATAGACTGGGCAACCAGCCCCCGAGCGTCGGGTGCTCGGTGGTCGGTGCAGTCCTTGGAGTTCCGAGCTGATAGACTGGGCGACCAGTCCCCGAGCGTCGAGTGCTTGGTGGTCGGTGCAGTCCTTGAAGTTCCAAGCTGATAGACTGGGCGACCAGTCCCCGAGCGTCGAGTGCTCGGTGGTCGGTGCAGTCCCCGGATTGTTGACTCACTGGCGTATGTGTCTTCTTACTTTTGAAAAGATCTTTCCAGTTAAAGTTGACGTGACGGGGTCTCCTGACGATATGTCAGACAGATGCATGAAAAGCTGCACCTGGCAACTGTACAACCGCTCTTTGCAGGGTTTGAGAAAAGGAAACCATCAATTGGTACGAAAACTCCGCCGCCTTAATTGTCTATAATCATTGTAAACCGAAACGCCGCGTCCGCCGCATGGCCTGCCCACTTCCCGAGAATACAGGAAGTGGGAGAGGTGGGGTCGCGGGTTTATAAGGGCCTAATAGGACCTCCTGTACCGCTTCGCCTGCCATTGCCTTCAAACCTTCCGCTCTCATCTTCTCCAATCTTCTGCATCTCCCTAACTCCAGCCCACATTCGCACCTCTAATGGCGAAGAGCGACTCCAGGAAGAGGGCCGAACTGATGGCCAAGGAGTGGAAGAAGTCTCGCAGCACCACAAAATCTCTTGGTGACCTCGTCGATATGGGGCTTCTGCATGGCGCAGAGCTCGGCGGCTGGAGGGCACCGGAGGGGGAGAGCTACCCCGACCCTCGCGCCGGTGAGATCGTCGTTTTTGAAGATTTTGTTAAGAGAGGCTTTGGTGTTCCTGTTCATCCTTTTCTTCAAGGTCTTCTTTTGTACTATGAGATCGGGATTTGCAATCTGCACCCGAACTCAATTCTCCTTATTTCCACCTTCATCCACCTGTGCGAGGCCTATGTTGGCATAGAGCCGCACTTTGATCTTTTCCGGTATCTTTTCTGCTTGAGGAAGAAGGGAGCAGTTGGAGGCTCCAAGGTTGCAGGTGGAGTATACCTCAACCTCCGTGATGGGATGAAGAATCGCTACCTGCACTGCCCATGGAACACTTCCTTGACCGAATGGTACAGGAAGTGGTTCTACATCAGGGAGGAACCGGGCAGCTCCACGTTCTGCGACGTGGGATACATTCCCGAGAAGAGGGCGAGCTGGACCGACCGACCGGAGTTCGACGGTCTAGTGGCGGATCTCATGAAGCTGTTCGACTGGTCGCGCCTAGACGGGCTTGGCGTGGTCGGCAACTTCATTTGCCGCCGGGTGATGCCCTGCCAGAAGAGGGTGCACTCGGCGTACGAGTATGCCGGAAGCGCAGACCCGACCAGGATGCGGTCGGAGATCTTGGAGAAAGCGGAGGTACAACAGCTGTTGAACGAGCTGTTTAACTTCGCGGATGGGGGCTTCATCCGTGGCAGTGATCGGGTGCAAGCCTTCAAGTTAGGACGACCAGCACCAAAGGTATGTAGCAGATTCTGTTTGATCATTCGTATATCGTCTGCAGTTGACTCATCTCTGTTGCTTTTGCAGGTCGGTGATGTCGACCGGTGCGCAGTGTATGTATCACTGGCACCGGGGATGGAAAATCCGGTGGGAGAGGTCCCGCCAGAGGAGGACGCTGCTCGGTGTACTCATTACACCAGCAGTGAGGAAGACCGAGCCCGCCCCGTCCCGACCTCCGAGGAGAGGGTAGCGGGGAAAAGGCCATTGCCGGCAGATCCCTTGCCGACACCGGAGCTGCCAGCAGATCTCCCGGCGGAGAGCAGCCAAGCACCGAAGCGTCGTCGGCTCGTGCGGATCGTCGACGACGACGACGACGAGGAGGCTGCGCCGTCGTTGGTCCGACGGCCTCGGAGCCGCCCAGACACTGCGCCGGTCGCCACTGATCGAGTGGCCAGCGGCGCCGCTGCCCCGCAAGTTGCCGAGACGGGGGCACAGGTGCCGACCGGCCGGGCGAGGAGGAGGTTCACCGCGACCCACCGTCGGTCAGACCTGTAAGTGTTCGACTTACGTATTTTGGACTCATCTTTTTTTTTAAACTTTTGTTCCTGTAGTGCGGCATCGGATGTCGACCCTGGCCAAACTGCCAGCCAGGGAACGGGCGAGCCTGCCCGCGGTTCTGGGGATGCGGCCCCCCAGACCACAGAGCAGCCAACAGCTGCGGGCGCGCCTGGGAGCACCGAGGGGCTCCCAAGCGCGGCGCCGACTACAACAAGCAGCCCGACCAGGGCTGGAGAGGCTCCCCCAACTGACTCCGCAGAGAAGGGAAGATCTCCGACCGCTCCTCCTGCCGGGGGGAGTGAAGTCCCCCCGCCGCCCCGAGCAGGAGCCTCTTCGGCTGCGGGTTCCCCAGGTCTGGTCCAAGGGCCAGTAATGCCTGGGACCACCACCGGGGGTGACGCAGCACAGGAGGAGGGAACCCGGGCGGCCTCCGATGACGAGGTGGAAGAGATCGAGGGTCGTCCCCGTGATGGCCGCCAACACGTGTATGTGTGGCGCCAACGAGGGGATCACTTTATCGGTCATGAGGAGCTCGCCGAGACCGAAGAGGCCGCCAGGGTGGAGCGCGCGGCCAAGCGCCTTGTCGACGAAGTCAAGGTAAGCGGCTCTTTGTACTGCTGCGCATTCTTTTGCCTTGTCTTGCATGGTCGTTATATGCTTGTTTTGCAGGACGTAATGAAAACGGCGAAGTACCGGAAACGGTGCTTTGACCAGATAGAAAGCGTCGTTGCCGAGAACAAGGCCCTTGCCGCGGAGGTAGACCGGCTGCGCGCGGAGGTCGGGGAGAAGGTGGTCGAGATGAGTGCCGAAAAGGAGCGTCGTCTCGACCTCGCTCGTCGTCTGGCCGACCAGTACCGGCTGCAGGAAGGTTAGTCACACGCTCCGAGCAGCTTCGTGTACTTGTATAGTTTGCTTTGCTGACCAGTTTAGGATTCACGCAGACTTGGAGGAGGAGGTGGCGAGCCTCCAACAAGAGGAGCAGCTCAGCCAACAGCTCGCCGGTGCGCTGGAGTCCGGGCGGCGAGCAGAAGAGGAATTGGGTCGAAAAGACCGGGAGCTATCTGGTAATGAGTGCCGCCTTGTTGGTTGCTGCCTGCCCCTTTATTTGTCTGGTATGCCGAAAGTAACGTTTCGTTTCGTTTGCAGTGCTCAAGGTGAACACCAAAAAGCACCTGGATGAGCTGATCAAGGACCGGGACTCCTGGAAGGTCAACTGTTGCAGGATCTGGAAGGGAGTGTCCCCGGTCCTAGACCTGATCAGTCCCGAGCTCCCGGAGAGCCAGCCCCGCGCGCCGCAGTTGACCCCGGTCGAGAAGGCGCAACGGGCGTGGGATTGGCTCCAGCAGTTTGTGAAGGACGCCGGGGAGTTTGCCGGCGCACACGTCCTCAGCATGGTGCGCGCCCACTACCCCCTGGTCGACTTGAGCAGGCTGGAGAAGGGGTACCCGAAGGAAGTCGGCCCACAGGAAGCGGACGAACTTCGGGGTAATCTGCTGGACTTGTCGTCGACAGTGATCGGCGACATCAATCTGTGCGGAACGGCCACTCCTCCAGACCAGCCGAGCTCAGATAGGTCGGCCAGGGAGTTGTCGGGCGCGTCCGTTGCGGGAGATGGGCGGTCGACGCCTGCGGTCTCGACCAGCCAGGCGCCGGTGGCCCCGACCCCTTCGTCCGGGCAGCAGGGCCAGGCGGGTGATCAGCCCGAGCAGCCAGGCCAATAAAGTAGTCTGTAGGAATAGACTAGTGTTTGCCCGTCAGGGTATTTATTGTAAACTTTGTATGTAAAGTTTGTAATAAAGTTTGCTTTTTGTCATGACTGTTGTTTTGAGCGCTGTAAGAATATCTGAGTGACGTGTCACCGTATTTGTCTTTGTTGTCGCTAAGAGCGTCCGTTGCAGGAGTTTTGCCGAGTGCTGTGTGTGACAAGGTATGGGCCAAAAATAGAGAATTTCATTATCAAAAATTATGAGATACTTACAGAAGAAAGTCATTAAAACTTCATGGATAGAAACGTCGCAGTTTGTCGATGTGCCAAGAGTTAGGCACTCGTGTTCCGTCTGGGTATGCCAATCTGTAGGACGTAGGTCGTGTGACCTCGGTCACCACGAAGGGTCCTTCCCAGGGAGTGGATAGCTTGTGCATTCCCTCCTGGCTTGTTTTCCATCGAAGCACCAGATCGCCGACCACGAACGAACGGTCCTTGACATTCCTGTTGTAGTATCGCCTGACTGCTGCGAGATACTTTACTGTTCGGAGACACGACACTAAACGCTTTTCCTCCATGCAATTGATTTCGAGTCCTCTGGCGTTGTCGGCGGTCGCCTGGTCGAAGTGCTCGATTCTCGGAGATCCGAAGTGTATGTCGGACGGCAAGACCGCCTCTGCACCGTACACCATGAAGTAGGGAGACACCCCTGTGTTTCGACTGGTCTGAGTTCGGAGGCCCCAGACCACAGCCGGCAATTCTTTCATCCATCGACCGGGTGCTCTGTCGTTTTCGGTGTACAACCTTTTCTTTAGGGCGTCAACGATCATTCCGTTAGCACGTTCAACTTGACCGTTGGCACGTGGATGTGCCACTGACACATATTTTATGACTATGCCTCTGTCATCGCAGAAATCCCAAAAAGTGGTGCCAGTAAACTGAGTGCCCAGGTCGGTGATTATGCTGTTCGGAATGCCGAATCTGTGTATGATTTGATTGAGGAACTCCACAGCCTTCTCGGAGGTTGCTTTGACCAGGGGCATGTATTCAATCCACTTGGAGAACTTGTCGATTAACACGAAGACAAACTTGAAATTGCCTGGGGCTGGTTTGAATGGTCCGATCATGTCAAGCCCCCAGCAAGCAAAGGGCCAAGACGACGGGATGGTTTGAATTTCATGGGCAGGTACGTGGGTCCTCTTAGCGAAAAACTGACATCCTTCGCAATGCCGAACCAGTTTTTCTGCGTCGCTGACCGCGGTTGGCCAATAAAAACCTGCTCGGAAAGCCTTTCCGACCAGCGTTCTGGATGCGGCGTGGTTGCCGCAGGATCCGGCGTGTATGTCTTCCAAGAGCTTGATACCATCATCTTGGGGTATGCACTTGAGCAGTACTTCGGAGCTTGCGTTTTTCCGCATGAGTTTTCCGTCGACCAGGATGTAGTTCTTTGATCGTCGGATGAGATGCTCGTTCTCTGTTTTGTCCTGAAAGCCTGTCCCGTCTGATATGTATTTGATGAACGGGGTACGCCAGTCACGCCCACCAGTTGTCGGAGTGGCGTCATCTATGAGCATTGCCTCGGTGGGTCGTTTGTCGACCAGGGGGGAGCCTACGCTCGGCTCATGGATGTCCTGGACGAAAATACCCCGCGGGATTTGGGCCCGAGACGAGCCTAACTTTGACAACGCATCTGCTGCTTGGTTCTTATCCCGGACCACGTGGATGTACTCTATGCCATAGAAGTTAGTTTCCCATTTGCGAATTTCTTTGCAGTAGAGATCCATCTTCTCGTGGGTTGCGTCCCACTCCTTGTTGAGCTGGTTGATGACCAAAGCGGAGTCGCCGTAGACATAGAGGCGCTTGACCCCCAGTTCAACGGCTAGTCGTACGCCATGTAAGCATGCTTCGTATTCGGCGACATTGTTTGACGCCGGAAAAAGGATCCGAAGGACGTAGCGGAGTTTGTCCTTGTTGGGTGATACGAACAATATCCCAGCGCCTGCACCGTTGATGTTCAAGGACCCATCAAAGAACATTGACCAGTGGTCTGAGACATCTGGAACGGAAGGCTCGTTGAGATCCGTCCATTCGGCAATGAAATCGACCAGGGCTTGAGACTTGACAGTGGTGCGACTCTGGAACTCTAGGGAAAATGGACATAATTCCATTGCCCATTTCATGATTCTGCCATTGGCGTCTTTATTGCGCAGGATGTCCCCGAGAGGAAAGCTGGTTGTCACCAGGACTCGATGGCCGTCGAAGTAGTGCTTCAGCTTTCTTGATGTTATCAGGATGGCGTATATAAGCTTCTGTATTTGTGGGTACCTGGCCTTGGATTCGTTTAAAACTTCGCTTATGAAGTAAACGGGTCTCTGGACCTTGAAGACATGACCTGGTTCATCTCGCTCGACCACTATTGCCGTGGAAACAACCCTGTCGGTTGGAGCAATGTAAAGGAGTAGGTCTTCATTGGGCTGAGGTGCTGTGAGGACAGGCGGTGAAGTGAGGAAGGTCTTAAGCTGAGTGAACGCAGCGTCGGCTTCCTCTGTCCAAGAGAATTTTTCTGACGCTTTCAGTAGTTTGAAGAAAGGGAGGCCTTTTTCTCCCAGCCTTGAGATGAAACGACTGAGGGCGGCCATGCATCCGGTTAGCTTCTGAATATCCTTGACGTTCTTCGGTGGTCGCATGTCGAGTACGGCTTTGACTTTTGAAGGGTTTGGTCGTATGCCGTCGCGACTGACGACGTTGCCGAGCAGTAGGCCGGAAGGAACGCCGAAAATGCATTTCTTGGGGTTGAGCTTCCACTTGTACCTATTGAGTGCCTTGAAGGTTCGGTCTAAGTTGTCGATTAGGGTGCTCACGTCCCTTGTTTTTACGACCACGTCGTCCACATAGGCCTCGACGAGGTCGTCGCGAATCTCGTTGTGGAGGCATTGCTGGATGGCCCTTTGATAAGTGGCCCCGGCGTTTTTAAGTCCGAAAGACATGGTAGTGTAACAGTATGCGCCGAAGGGTGTGATGAAGGATGTTTTGATCTGATCTTCTTCCTTTAACGAGATCTGGTGATAACCAGAGTAGCAATCTAGAAAGGAGAGGAGTTCGCATCCGGCCGTTGAGTCGACCACCTCGTCGATGCGAGGAAGACCAAAAGGATCTTTAGGACAGTGTTTGTTGAGATCGGTGTAATCAACGCACATTCTCCATTCGTTATTCTTTTTGCGTACAAGAACCGGATTGGCGAGCCAATCGGGATGATACACTTCTTTTATGAATCCGGCTGCTAGAAGCTGTGTTATTTCTGTCCTAATAGCCTCCTTTTTGTCACGAGCGAACCGTCGCAGTTTTTGCTTGATTGGTCTTGCGGTCTTCGAGACGTTTAAGGAGTGCTCGATCAGGTTTCGTGGGACACCGGTCATGTCTGCGGGTTTCCATGCGAAAACGCTCACGTTATCCCTTAGAAACCTGACGAGCGCGTCTTCCTATTTTGGATCCAGGTTAGCCCCGATGAGGGCTGTCTTCTCGGGGTTGCCTTCGACCAGCTGCACTTCTTTGTACTCCTTGGATTTCGAATTCTTTCTGGCTGTCTCCTGCTCAGGTAATCGGAGCTGGTCGGGGGGCAGCTGTGCGGCTTGGTTTGCTGTTTCCGCCATGCGGATTGAGAGGTCAATTGCCTCGGTGATCTTGAAGCTTTCTTCTTCGCAGGTGTAGGCAGTGTAGACGTTGCCTCTGACGGTTAGGACACCCTTCTCCGTGGGCATCTTAAGCACTAGGTATGAGTAGTGCGGGACTGCCATGAACTTTGTTAGCGATGGGCGGCCCAGTATGGCGTGGTAGGTCCCGTCGAAGTCCGCGACTACGAAGTTGATGAACTCCGTCCGGAAGTGATCGGGCGTGCCGAATTGGACAGGCAATGTTATTTGTCCGAGGGGCACCGAACTTTGACCTGGCAAAACACCCCAGAATTGGGCGTCGTAAGGTTTTAGTTGCGCCGGTGATATCTTGAGGGCGGGCAGGCTGTTGCGGAAGAGGATGTCGATGGAGCTTCCCCCGTCCACGAGCACGCGCTCGAATCTGATGCTATTGATGCAGGGATCAAGAATCAGTGGGAAACGACCCGGCTCTGGGATAGCGGCCCACTGGTCCTTCCTGCTGAACGAGATCTCCCTGTGGGACCACGCGGGAAATTTCGGATCTGCGATCAGCCCGTCCGTGCTGTCTATGTTGAGGCAGGCTCTCTTTAACAGCTTTCTTTCTCGCTTGGACTCAGTGGAGACCTTGCCCCCGAAAATGGAGTGGACCACGTCGGTGGGGCTGACGTATTGGTGTCGGGGGTCCCTGTCTTGGTCCTCATCCTCATCTTCGTGGTTGTGCCCGTCGTGCTTGTTATTTTTCTTGGAGGTGTCCTCTTGGGCGGCCCGCCGTGTATAGATACTTTTGAGGACGCGGCACTCTTCCATGGTATGGTTAGACTTTGGGTGTAGCTGGCACGGTCCCTTCAACGTTTTGTTGTAGTCGTCTTGGTAGTCCCGTCGTCCATTGGGACGTTTGACCGTATTTACTTCGTGGTCGTATTCACGAGGGCGCTTTCCTCTGAAGTCATCGCGGCTGTCGCGCCGCCGATCCCAACCTTCTCGGTGATCGCGGTTGTCGGAGCGGCGGTGATTTCTGTTGTCGTAGCGACCACGACCGTCATCTCGCCGGGAGGGCTGGTCGGTGCCTCTCGCATCGTCTCGGATTAGTTTTTCTGCGTCATCAGCATCGGCGTAATTTTTAGCCGTGGCGAGGAGCTCTGCTACCGTTGATGGGCGCTTACGCAACAGCTTGTTCCTCAGCGCTTCATGGAAACGCAGGCCCTTGATAAAGGCTGATATGGCCTCGTCATGAGAGATCTTCGGGATTTTGAGGCGCATATCCGAGAATCGTCGGATGTAATCGTGCAGAGGTTCATTCTTCCTGTCTCTTATCCTTTCAAGGTCATACTTGTTTCCGGGCTGCTCGCATGTGGCGATGAAGTTGTCGATGAAAGCCTGTCGTAGCTCTTCCCAAGAGTCGAAGGAGTCCTCGGGCAAGCCGAGAAGCCACTGATGACCAGCCTGGTCGAGGACTACGGGGAAGTAGTTAGCCATGACGTGCTCATCTCCTGCCGCTGATCGGACGGCGATTTCATAGAGAGTGATCCAGTTCTCTGGATTTTCCTTGCCGTCGTATTTTTTAAGTTTTTCGAGTTTGAAGTTGCGGGGCCACACGACCTGGCGGAGGTGTGAGGAGAACTGCCTTAGGCCCGGAGGACCGTGAGTTGCATCGTACTCGATGCGGCGCAGGTTTTCGTGGACTGCCCTCTCCGCGGCGCGCCTGTTGATGCGGTCCCGGGCATCTTTGGGAGGGATGTTGTGGCGGAGATCCCTGTGTTGATTTTCTTCTTGGCCGCGTGCGCGGTTCTGCTGGCGGCGGCCATCGGCGTCCCGACCACCATCGTCGCGCCGTGAGTCCCCTCGATGGTTGTCGGGGGAGCGGCTGCGGTGACGCCTGCCGGGTGAGGCCCGGCTACGATTAGTCTGGTCGGAGGCGGCTTCCGTATAAGAAACGTCCTGGACTCTCTTGAGCAGAGTGGCTGTCTGTCCCATTGCGGCGATCAGGTGTGCTCGGATGCTGGTCCGGACTCCCTGACATTCGGGGGTGTCAGGAAGCCGATCCAGGTTGGCCATGGCGACAGCCACGTTGGCGCTTGGCGTTTTGTAGACCGGCTGGTCCCCGACCATGTCAAAGGCATCGTTGAGGTTACTTGGTGGCATCTGTTGTTGCTCGTCCGCACGCCGTCGGGCGCGATCGGCGTTACGCTATTCGCGGAGTTGCCTCTGGTCGTCTGTTTCACCGTCAACAGCCGGTTCGTCGGCGCTGACATTGAACACAATATCCCCTCGCCGGGGGGGGGGGGAATATCGGGAATCGGTCGAAGCCCGGAGGGTGTGAAGGAAAATCCAGATCGTAGCCCTCGTCTTCGGTGTTTATAACCTCGGTGGGGACGGAGCCGGTGCTTGAGTTGGTGCTGGAAACCTGGCCGTCCCGTAGCTCTCGGATGGTCACCATGTTGACATGGTGACGATTGTTCCTTGTCGGCGACCAGCCCGCTTTGCTGAAAACGGATTGGACATGCTGTGAGTAAACAGAGGCCGAGTTGTTCAGGCCGCAAGGATAGTCTTCCTTTTTGAGCTCGACGGATCGTCCTGAGGGGGTTGAGGTTATCGTCAGGGACGTTCCCAGCCGTTCGTGTGTGGCGACACGAGTTGGCCGGCGGAATTTCGAAAAATCCGCTCGAGCAGCTTGGTCGGGCCGGCGCAGAACTCCATCTATTAGTCGGGAGACTTCGAGTAGCTTGGAGTCAGCGCGATCGAGCGCTTGGAGGAGGTCCGAGCAGTCGATCTCCTTTCCTTGTAGAGCGGGAACGGTGGTCGGGAGCTTGGTGCCGTCATGCGTGTGGTCGGAGACGGCGTGATCTCAGATTGGATCTGGATCTATTTCGGAATCGTGGTCGCGAAGCCGCCGCTGCACGTCGTCCACGTGATCTGGCCGACGGTGAACGTGAGGCCTTCGGGCACGGTCGCGGAAGCTGGGATCGTGACCATCTTGTTCGCCGGAAAAGTTGCACGCACACCCCCTACCTGGCGCGCCACTGTCGACGAAAGCTAGTCGGCAGTCTACCTTGGGGTATACCCGCGGTAGTAGTTTATCGGTAGACGGTGCGCAAACTACGAACTCGATGGTGACGCAAGACACGGACAAGCTTTTTATCCAGGTTCGGCCGCCGAGTTGGCGTAATACCTACGTCCTGCGTCTGGTTGTATTGATTTGTGCTGAGAGAATATGATGTCCTAGGGGGGTCCCTTGCCCCTCCTTATATAGTCTGGAGGGCAGGGTTACAGATCTAGAAACTAATCCTAGTCGGTTACAATTGCCATAGATAATTCGATATCAAATCCTATTCTAACCGACTAGAATCCTGCTTGATCCCCACGTCTTGTTTCCTTGCGCGAAACTCCGAGCTGTCGGATCAAGCCTTGAGCTCGTCTCGTAGTGGGCCAAGCTTCCTGGCTGAAGTCTAGCCGTAAGGGTGTAGGGGTTTATACCCCCACAGAGACCGGGCAGGGTCTTATGGTGGGTTGACCATGGTGCCCCTGCCTGTGTCGATTAAGGACCGATCGTTGACGGCCCTCTTGTCATGTTGAACGCATGCCCCACACTTAGCTGGAAGGATAAGTCGTTCCGACCGCGAAGCCTGAACACTATCCGGGCCGGGAATCGAGCCGCCATGCGCTGTATTGGTGGTGGTTGAGGAGAACGACGAGGGCGCGGCGCGCAACCTTGGTATACCTTGGATACCTCGGTCGCCGGAACGGTCCTCGGGTACTGGCGGTGCCTGCCGAACCCGCGAATTGGTCCTGGATAGTGTAATACGGTGATCTGTAGCTCACTTGATCAGTGAGTGTGGTTTGTGTGGGGAATACCTCGCCAGCTGGTTAGAAATCGATTCGAATCGCCATCGCTCCTGGATAGTGAGCACTTGACATGAGCCCTGTCCTCGTAGTAAGGACTATAAACACTTGGGTTATAATGAAACGGATTTATGACTGCTGTGATGAGGTACTATCATAGTCTCATACTTGCTTGTAATAGCACAGGAGCAAACCTAGATAATAGATAATGATACTTTCAACTTGAGCAGATTAAAAGAAGAAAAGATTTATGTAGGTTCGGAAAATAAAACCTTGCGGTCTTTGCAAAATGGTTGTCAGCTACCCCACTAAATAGCCTTCATGATCCTTGATGAGTCTTTATTTTAAGTTTATGACGGGTAAGTCTAGCTGAGTACCTTCTTGTACTCAGGGTTCTATTCCCATGTTTTGCAGATGGTCAAATGCATTATGGTTATTGCATCCTCTGTCTGTACCCAGCTATGGGGGATGACTAGACCAAGGGCAATGGTCACTCCGTCTCTTCTTTTGCTTTTGTGGGAATGACCGAACTATGGCACTGTATCAGACTTATCGTGTGTGTTGTAATTTCAAACTATGAAACTTCCGCTACTTGAAGAACTTGGTTTGTAATAACTTTAAGCACTCCGATGTATTTTATGAATCTTGTAATCTGGATGTGCTTGTGGATGGCGACCGCTAAACTTATTACGATCTTGGCTGTATATGCGATGTGTGGTTTGAAATCCTTCGAGATTTCACGGACTACCGAGATTATATGGGCTTAAGCGTGATAGTTCAACTATGCAAATGGTCACTATTAGGCTTAATCTCTTATAATTTGGTCGGTTCTGTTACAGCTGGTATCAGAGCAAGGTTTAGCGATACTGTTCCTAAGTACATTCTAAACAAAAGTCTAAACCGGTTTAATGAAAGATTTTAGTAATTAATAAAGATCAAGGTGTTAAACTAAGTTTTGGAAAACTATCTAGTGTGCCATGGTCATATCCTTTATGCCCAGTTAAGGACTCTAAGGTGGC
Organism: Sorghum bicolor; assembly: GCF_000003195.3. Classification (NCBI taxonomy): domain Eukaryota; kingdom Viridiplantae; phylum Streptophyta; class Magnoliopsida; order Poales; family Poaceae; genus Sorghum; species Sorghum bicolor. The sequence continues at coordinate 47,494,246 of NC_012876.2, forward strand.
TAGCTAAGTACTGACTTGGGGGTTAATACATCATATTTTATTTCGTCGCTCATACGGCGTGCAATAGTATGAGTGCCATTCATTTGAGTGGTAATGTATGGATCAATTCTTCCTCTACGTCATGGTAAGTGGGAGTTGTGAGAGCATGATCGGATACACTGCCGGTCTAGGGAAGTGTTGTCAGGTGCTGTGTCATGCACACATGTTGGTGTGTCTTGGGAACAGTACCGCATGCTGGGAATTCCGTCCTGAGAGGCGATGCCGTCAATAGGGCGATGATGTGGGTAGTGGCACGTCACATGCATGGACGGGTGTCTGTGTATGTGAAGTGCATGGTTTTAAATTCTTGCTCTGCATGATCATATTGTGGGTGGGCTGAAATGAGTTTTCTGCAGGTACACTAACCACGTTCTCGCTTAGAACGCTAGTTACGTTATGAGAGAACGTTGTGTGCCACCGCATATACCGCTTAGTGTTAACCTTTGTTTCTAAGTTTGTGAGATCGTAAGTTCGTGCATGCATCATGTTCATGTCATATCATTGCTTACTTTCCCCCTTAATTTAATCTGTCCCAATTCTAAATAAAATAATTAAAGGTAATCCTCGCTCTTACTCACGGTATTCCATTTGCAGCAGATGGCACGCACTAGGCTCACCGCTCGCAAATCCACTGGTGGGCGGGCCCCTCGCCATCCGTTGGCAGCTAGGAGCTCGCGACATAAGAGCAAGTTCCTAGAGGAGTTTGGGATGCCCACTTTGCTTTGGAGGGTGCTCAGTTCGATGGGGTATCCCGAAGGAAGGGAGCCTCGCTACTATTGGGATAAGGAGCCGCTTGGTGACGAGACCCTGGTGGGGATTGAGGCAGTTGTCCCTACCAGTGGAGACCCTGCTTGGGGCGGCTGGGTGTACGAGTCCCGAGGTGTCACGCCTTTCCACGGTGCCAGCAGGGCAGCTTTCGCAGTTTTGAGGGACCTCATGGAGAGGTTTCCACAGGAGCTGGCCCACGCCTTCGCTGGGGTGTTTCCCCGGGGTGACCCTTACACTTCGGTGTGGGATCAGTCCGAGGTGAATGCTCTAGAGAGGAGTGCGGATGAGGACCAGCACAGTGACAGTGCAGCTATGAGTGCCATGTACGCGTTGATGAAGACCTATGGAGGCCTGGAGCGTTGTTTGGGTCGCTTGTCCGGGTCTCTTCTCACCGTCCAGGATGAGAAGCGTCAGTTGCAGCGTGAGTTTGACTCTGAGGTTGAGAGGCTACAGGCAGAGTTGGCTCGTGTGACCAGAGAGAGGGACCAGGCAGTCCAGAAGAACAGTGAGCTGAGTCAGGACCTGCTTGCAGTACGGGAGCAGAAGGACAGGGTGACTACTGCTCACAGGAACTGCGAGCGCATGCTAGTCCATGTGCTTGGACAGAGGAATGAAGCCTGGCACGAGGAGGACACTTTGAGGGCCCGACAGCTAGAGCTAGAGCAGCAGCTAGCTAATGCCGAGGAGTACAATGAGAACTTGCATGAGGAGATCCACCAGCTGCATAACCAGCTCCACCCTCACCACCTACCTGGAGCCGCGGAGCTAGACTCTGAGGACGAGATGGACGCGGATCCCGAGATAGGAGCAGCTGCTAGTGGTGACGAGGATGAGGATGGCTCTGGCATGGACAGTGACCACAGCGAGTAGATGCTAGGGCTCTAGAGCTAGTCTTCCCTCTTTTGTGATGTATGTTGCGTGGCATGTCATGTACTTTTGGATCTGGGCTGTGTAAGACTTTATGAGTTGATACTGAAAGTCTAGTGTATGTATGCTGGCAAGTTGGATGTACGCGAACCTTGTTGCGTGAATGATAAGTAATCTGTTAGTGATGTTGTGCGTGGATAATGAGTTGTTGTGCCTTTGTTTATTGTGTGAATTTATTCCCCCAGTAAATTCAGTATGGCACGATTTTTCACATTTTCTACCGATTGATGGCAACTCCTAACGATTGCTTATCATTGGCGTATGCAGATGGTACAAACACGTGGCGGGGGTGGCAGCCCGGGCCTTGGAACAGGTACATCCGGAGGTGGGTCTCAACGGATTGAGGACAGAGCACCAACACCGCCACCACCACCGCCTCCCCCGTACACTGCGGATGTGTTTTTCGCGCAGTTTCTGGGAAGCCAACGCAACATGGAACAGATGCAGCGCAACATGGAAGAAGCTTTGCGCAACATAGCTGACAACACCCGTCGTGGAGATAATCAGGGTGGTCGGGAGGTCAACCAGTACAGTTCGTTCAAGGACTTCATGGATACCAAGCCACCAATCTTTAAGGAGGCCTTGGAACCGCTCGAGGCAGATGAATGGATCAATACCATGGAGCAGAAGTTTCGTCTTCTTCGGATGACAGAAGAACTCAAGGCTGAATATGCGGCACATCAGTTGCAAGGACCCGCTGGGATTTGGTGGTCCCATCACCGTACCACCTACCTAGAGGGGACACCAATCACCTGGAACCGCTTCACCACCGCTTTCCGGGGAAATTACATTCCTCCTGGTGTGGTTGAAATGAAGGTTGGGGAGTTCATGAGGCTGTCCCAGGGGACGAAATCTGTGAAAGAGTATCTACATGCCTTCAATAATCTCGCTCGATATGCCCCTGAGTTTGTAAACACGGAGGCCAAGAAGATTGCCAGTTTCCAGAGAGGCTTGAGTCCAAAGATGCTGCAGACCATGGGTACAGGGGCCAGGGCTACCTTCAATGCTTACATCAGTGACTGTCTCACCCAAGAGAACAATAACAACAACTACAGTGCATCCAAGTCACGTAAAAGGGCTTTTGAAGCAGGACCATCCCAGTCCAGGGCACCAGTGACAGGGCGACAGCAGTATCGTCCCCCTGCCCCAGGTGCTAGGTTCCGACCGCCGCAGAGAAGGAACACCGGACATCCAACACAGCAGAAGCCGTACAAGGTGGCGATAGCTCCTGCCAAGCCAAAGGCAATTCAAGCCGCAGCACCTGCCGCCAACAATGCGCCCAAGGGTCCATGCTATAACTGCCACAAGATGGGGCACTTTGCTAAGGAATGTCCCTACCCCAAGAGGCAGCAGCCCACATATCCAGCTCGTGTGCATCATACCTCGATTGAGGAAATCCCGGAAGGAGAACCGGTAACAGCTGGTATGTTTTCTGTCAACCAACATCTTGCAGTTGTTTTGTTTGATTCTGGATCGTCGCATTCATTCATGAGCCAAGCATTTGCACAAAAGCATAATCAACCAGTTACAGATCTGGGCTATGGCTACCGCATCAGCTCAGCAGGGGCAGATGTGTTGACCAATAGAGTGGTCCGAGGGGCAACCCTGGATGTAAGTGGCCGAGTTTTTCGGGTAAATCTAGTGGTCATGCCTGGGTTAGTTTTGGATGTTATCATGAGCATGAACTGGATAAGAGAATGGGATGCGGTCATAGATACTGGAAAGAGGATGTTATCCCTCAGAGAACCACAGGGCAGTAACTCTTTTCAAGTACCTCTGCCCCGTCGTCTTGACTTTGCTAGCATCTCCTGTGCTACGCACGTGGTTCCTTTACCACAGATCCCAGTAGTCTGTGAGTTTCCCGATGTGTTTCCCGAGGAGTTACCAGGACTTCCCCCGGATAGGGAGGTAGAGTTTACAATCGAGTTGATACCAGGTACAGCACCAATATCTAGAAGGCCGTACCGGATGCCACCAAACGAACTCGCAGAATTGAAGAAACAACTGAAGGAGTTACTAGAAAAAGGGTTCATCCGGCCCAGCTCGTCGGAATGGGGTTGTCCAGCGTTGTTTGTGAAAAAGAAGGATCAGTCGTTGCGCATGTGCGTGGACTATCGTCCACTCAATGCAGTGACAATCAAAAATAAGTATCCCTTGCCAAGGATTGATATCCTGTTTGATCAGTTATCCAAGGCAAGAGTGTTTTCTAAGATAGATTTGAGATCTGGGTATCACCAAATCAAGATTCGTCCGCAAGATATCCCGAAGACTGCTTTTTCCACCAGATATGGGTTGTACGAGTATCTTGTCATGTCCTTTGGGTTGACAAATGCTCCTGCATACTTTATGTATCTGATGAATTCAGTCTTTATGCCAGAATTGGATAAGTTTGTTGTGGTGTTTATCGATGATATCCTGGTGTATTCAGAAAATGAGCAAGATCACGCCGAACATCTGAGAATCGTGCTGACACGATTACGAGAGCATCAGTTATATGCCAAGTTCAGCAAGTGTGAGTTCTGGTTGAAGAAAGTTCCGTTCCTAGGGCACATTTTGTCTGAAGAAGGGATTGCCGTGGATCCATCAAAAGTGCAGGAAGTCATGGACTGGAAGGCACCAACTTCTGTCTCGAAAGTTAGAAGTTTTCTTGGTCTGGCCGGGTATTATCGTCGTTTTATACCTGACTTCTCCAAGATTGCTAAGCCAATGACAAGTTTGCTACAAAAGGATCATAAGTTCGTCTGGACGGAGGGGTGTGAGTTAGCCTTCCGCACCTTGCGAAAGTTGCTAACCACTGCTCCCGTTCTGGCACAACCTAATATAGAGAAGCCTTTTGATGTGTTTTGTGACGCATCGAAGAGTGGCCTGGGGTGTGTGTTGATGCAAGATGGTAGGGTGATAGCTTATGCTTCCCGACAGTTGAGAAAGCATGAAGTCAACTATCCAACGCACGACCTTGAGTTAGCAGCGGTGGTACATGCTTTGAAGATCTGGAGACATTATCTACTGGGAAATAAGTGTCACATTTACACCGATCACAAGAGTTTGAAGTATATCTTCACTCAGTCCGAGCTGAATATGAGGCAACGACGGTGGTTAGAGCTAATCAAGGATTATGACCTGGAAGTTCACTATCATCCAGGCAAAGCTAATGTGGTCGCAGATGCTTTGAGTCGCAAACCGCACTATTAAATGGTTCAACCGTTGTTTGAAGATGGGTTCAATCTTATGCATCCTGAGGTCTTATGTCATATACAACTCAGTTGTTCACTCGAGAGTCAAGTCATTGAAGGTCAGAAAACAGACAAGGGTATTTTCCACATCAAAGAGAAGATCAAAGATGACCCAAAGACTCAGTTTCGGGTTGATGAGAAGGGGGTACTGTGGTTTCAACAGCGGTTAGTGGTTCCGAAAGATCGGGAGTTGAAGAATCGCATCATGGATGAAGCCCATCTCTCTAAGCTTTCTATTCATCCTGGCAGCAGCAAAATGTATCAAGATCTAAGGCCCCACTTTTGGTGGACCAAGATGAAGAAAGAAATAGCAGCTTATGTGGCCCGTTGTGACATGTGTTGCAGGGTTAAGGCCATTCATATGAAACCTGCAGGTCTGTTGCAACCGTTATCAGTTCCGGAGTGGAAATGGGAAGAGGTCAGTATGGACTTTATCACGGGTTTACCAACCACAAGGAAGGGGAATGACTCGATTTGGGTAATCATAGATCGATTGACCAAATCGGCCCACTTCATCCCTGTGAAGACTCGTTACCGACCTCCTGAGTATGCCGATATATATATGGCTGAGATTGTCAAGTTGCATGGTATTCCCAAGACAATCATATCAGATAGAGGACCGCAGTTCACTGCTCACTTCTGGGAGCGCATGCATAAGAGCTTGGGGACCAGTCTGATAAGAAGCACGGCGTATCATCCCCAGACTTCAGGTCAAACCGAGAGGTTAAATCAAGTGTTAGAAGATATGCTGAGGGCCTGTGTGCTATCATCCAAGGGATCATGGGAATCGTGGTTACCTTTGGCTGAATTCTCATACAATAATAGTTATCAAGAGAGCATCAAGATGGCCCCGTTTGAAGCTTTGTATGGTCGAAGATGTCGAACTCCGTTAAACTGGGTTGAACCTGGTGAAAGAAGATACTATGGTATCGACTTTGTGAATGATGCCGAGAAAAAGGTGCAGATTATACAGCAACATATGCAAGCAGCGCAATCACGACAGAAGAGTTATGCTGATAAGAGAAGAAGGCCACTTGAATTCAACATAGGTGACTATGTGTACCTCAAGGTTACGCCAATGAAGAAAGTTCAACGTTTCCGAGTTCGAAGCAAGCTTGCACCCAGATATGTGGGACCGTACCAAGTGCTAGAGAGGAAAGGCCCAGTGGCCTATAAGATCCAGTTACCTGAATAGATGAGCTCGATCTTTCCGGTCTTCCATGTGTCGCAACTACGGAAATGTTTGAAAGTGCCTGAGCAAAGAGTTGAACCTCGAGGGATCAAGATAAAAGCAGACCTAGAGTATAAGGAGCAGCCAGTGGGGATTGTGGATACCAAGGAGCGAGTAACCCGAAACAAAGTTGTCAGAACTTATAAAGTGGTGTGGAGTCATCATGACGATAGGGATGCTACCTGGGAAACAGAGGATTACTTAAAAACAGTTTATCCAAAATTTCACAAGAAATGGTTAGTAACCCAAAATCTCGGGACGAGATTTCCCTAAGGGGGGAAGGGCTGTAACACCCTAGGTGTTAAGCATGCACTTAGTCTTACCAAAGTCATGCATAAGCATTCCCATCAAGCATAAGCATCATGAGCAAGACACTCTTTTTAAAAAGTATGATTTTATGTGCATCATCTCATGTGTTCTAAATATGTTAAAAATATGATGCTTGCTTCTAAAATTGTGAAAAATTCAAATTAGGTTGATTTATGTGTGAGAAGAATTTAGAATATTTTTGTGCAATTTTTGGAGCTATGGAATTTGAGAAATGGAATTTATACAAAAATATCCAAAAAGAATTTAATTAAAATCTAGAACTAAGTTTTAACTTGTAATTCAAATTTTGTTTGGAATTTGGTCTTGCTTGTTAAAGCAAAGTTGTAGAGTTTTTATTTTGGAACAATTTTGTTTTTGGGAGCAACAGGTGAAAATGCTTTTTGGCTGGTCCAAATAATTTTAGAAAGGAATTTGGAAAAAGAATTTCAAAAAAAAAAAGAAAGGGGGAGCTGTACACTGGCGGGCCGGCGCCAACCAACCGGCCCAGCCAGCGAAGCCAGCCCAGGCCGACCGCGCCGCGTCCACCCCCTCCCTGCGCGCGCTCGGACACGGCCGCGCCGCGCGCGCCCGACCGCGTCAGGCCGACGGCGCCGCGTGGACGGCATGCGCTGCTCGCCGGCGCCACGACCCCCCCCTCCGCTGCGGACAGCGCCACCTCCCTCGCCATTCTCTCCTCCACCCGGTGCACGCCCCCTCGCTCCCTCTCGCGCTCTCCTGCCTCCTCTCCGCGCGCACCGTGCCGCCGCTCGCCATTGGAGCTCCCCGAGCTCCGCTCGCCGTGTTCTCGGCACTCCGTCGCCTCTCAGCGCCTCCTTCCACCTCTCCGAGCTCCGCATTCGTCTCCGCGTGCTCGGACGTAGTTTCTTCGCGCAGGTAAGCAGTTCTAGCGAGCCGAATCGCTCGCCGGAGAGTCCGCGGCCTCGCCGGAGCTCTCCGCGGCGTCGGCATCGCTGGTTTTCCCCATTCCGAACCTCTCTTGCCTCGCTAGCGCGCGCATTATGGTCGTCGTGGCTCCCTGAGTCGCGAGAAGCCGCACTCGAGCGCTCTACCGGAGCGTGGTGGCCGGCACCGCTGCGGCAGCGCCGCCGGTCCGCCATTGCCGGTGGCCAACTCGCTGTGCGGGGTTTCAGGGCGAGTAAAGGGGTGGGATCGAGTCGCAAGAAGGAGGCGAACGTGTTGGTGCCGTTGGTTCCGGCCGAGAGGCATCACCGGCGGCGAGCCGTCGTCGGGGATCCTCTCCCCTCTCGGTGTCCTGGCCAGCGGGCCCGGCTGGCAGGCGGGTCCGCTCGTCAGCGGCCGCGGGTGCACTGCACCGGGTGCACCTAGCGGGGTCACGGGGTGGATGACAGGTGGGGTCCTCTGACTCACGTGTCCCGCCTGTCAGTGACTCCGAGGGAATGGATCCGGGTGCGTTTAGTGTTTTAGGTGGTTTTCCGTTTTAAAAGTTTTTCTAGAAAATGATTTAAATGTTCAAAAATCCATATCTTGATGAATATAGCTCCAAAAATGGTGAAATAAATTTTGGTGTGTTCCTTATTTCCAGATCTATATCCTAGTATGATTGCATGTCATGTTTGAGTAACTTTTCTGTGTAAGTATAATTAATCCATGTTTTTGTTAAACTTGGAAAATGCATAGTAAATGAAATATGGCTCAGAAAAATGTGAAACTTGTTTTGCTGGCTCTGCATGTGTGTTTACTCACTGAGAAAATATTGTTACATATTATTTGGTGTATAAATGAATTTATGGTAATTTAAATGCTTGCATGGCAGTACTTTATGATTTTTAATAATTAATTGAGTCATGCAATAAATCTGGAAAATTTTGTGGATGTTTCTTATGATATTAGACAAATTGTAAAAATATGAAATCTGTTGTTTGACACTTATACCTCAGTAGGGTGATTATACTTACTTCATTACTTAATCTTGTGATTTTTGTGGTTCAAAATAAGTAACCAAAAATTATGAAAAATTTACAGTGGACTTTATGATTAACTAGTAGTCTCCTGTAATTTTTCTGGAATTTATTGATGAACAGAATTGCATGTGATTTTTAATGGGCTTAGAAATGAATAAAGAAAATTTTGAATGGTTGTGTATATGGGTTGAATGGACTAAGTTGGGTTTGGTGTATCTTTGAAGCATCATGTAGGTTGCTGATGTCATTTGAAAAATAATTATAGAAGAGAATGTAATAGATGTTTGATTCAATTGTTTATTCTTGGATGATGTTGACTACCTTGTAATAAGCATGACCAAGTGCATTACCTATGCATCATAACATGACTCCTTTGGTACTCTCTCATATAAGCATCCACTCGGGCATCTCGCACTCCACTCATGAGCATATATGCATCATACAGGCTCGCAGGAAAACGAGGTGGGAACCGAGGAACCCGAGGAGCTTCAGGAGCAGGAACCTCCGGAAGCACAGGAACCCGGAGAGGATTTGCAGGAGTGTCCGGATCACCGACCCAGCACGTTTGAGAAAGGCAAGCCCCGGAGCATTCTAAGTCTCCCTATTCTCGCTAACTTATATAAAGTGCTATACTTATTCTACTATATTGCATATTACGTGATAGGAGTTGCCTGATACCGTTGCTGCATATGTACTCCTTGTTATCCCTACTCGTTATCTACCTTGTCCTATGTAGATAGGCGCGGAGTCTATGCTTAGCTTGCTTAGTCCGGTAAAAGTCGGGTGATGTCCTGTCACCTGCGAAATATAGGTGGATACCTGCTTGATTAAGCAGTGGTTGCTGGGGAAAGAAATAACCAAGTGTGGAATGTAATTGGAGACCGGGCAGGGTCTTATGGTGGGTTGACCATGGTGCCCCTGCCTGTGTCGATTAAGGACCGATCGTTGACGGCCCTCTTGTCATGTTGAACGCATGCCCCACACTTAGCTGGAAGGATAAGTCGTTCCGACCGCGAAGCCTGAACACTATCCGGGCCGGGAATTGAGCCGCCATGCGCTGTATTGGTGGTGGTTGAGGAGAACGACGAGGGCGCGGCGCGCAACCTTGGTATACCTTGGATACCTCGGTCGCCGGAACGGTCCTCGGGTACTGGCGGTGCCTGCCGAACCCGCGAATTGGTCCTGGATAGTGTAATACGGTGATCTGTAGCTCACTTGATCAGTGAGTGTGGTTTGTGTGGGGAATACCTCGCCAGCTGGTTAGAAATCGATTCGAATCGCCATCGCTCCTGCATAGTGAGCACTTGACATGAGCCCTGTCCTCGTAGTAAGGACTATAAACACTTGGGTTATAATGAAACGGATTTATGACTGCTGTGATGAGGTACTATCATAGTCTCATACTTGCTTGTAATAGCACAGGAGCAAACCTAGATAATAGATAATGATACTTTCAACTTGAGCAGATTAAAAGAAGAAAAGATTTATGTAGGTTCGGAAAATAAAACCTTGCGGTCTTTGCAAAATGGTTGTCAGCTACCCCACTAAATAGCCTTCATGATCCTTGATGAGTCTTTATTTTAAGTTTATGACGGGTAAGTCTAGCTGAGTACCTTCTTGTACTCAGGGTTCTATTCCCATGTTGTTTTGCAGATGGTCAAATGCATTATGGTTATTTCATCCTCTGTCTGTACCCAGCTATGGGGGATGACTAGACCAAGGGCAATGGTCACTCCGTCTCTTCTTTTGCTTTTGTGGGAATGACCGAACTATGGCACTGTATCAGACTTATCGTGTGTGTTGTAATTTCAAACTATGAAACTTCCGCTACTTGAAGAACTTGGTTTGTAATAACTTTAAGCACTCCGATGTATTTTATGAATCTTCTAATCTGGATGTGCTTGTGGATGGCGACCGCTAAACTTATTACGATCTTGGCTGTATATGCGATGTGTGGTTTGAAATCCTTCAAGATTTCACGGACTACCGGGATTATATGGGCTTAAGCGTGATAGTTCGACTATGCAAATGGTCACTATTAGGCTTAATCTCTTATAATTTGGTCGGTTCTGTTACATTAATGGTTCGATGCAAAGTGTCTAGCACAACCCCTCGTTGTGCCATCCAGTTCATGCCTAGTATGACATCAATCTCCTGGTCCTTAAGAACAATCATGCTAGTGGGAAAACTATGCCCACCAAATTCGATGGGTACCTGGTGAACCATTTCTTTAGAACTCAGCCGCCCTCCTGGCGACTGTATATAAAAATGATCTTGTGTTTCCCCAATGGGTATGCCATGCTTTAACACAAAGGTGCGATTGATGAATGTATGAGATGCACCAGAATCGAAAAGCATTAAAGCAGGATGTTTCGCGACAGGAAACGTACCCATCGTTACTGGTTCACCCTCCGGGATCGTCTCCACCTCCGTATGGAAGACTTGTCCCACTTTCTTCGCTGGTTTTCCCTTTTGCACACTTTGTCCTTTCTGAACCCCAGTCCTGAATTGGCCCGGCTGGGGTTGGCCCATAGGTGGCCTTTGGAAGGTAGGGTTGGTTTGGCGGGGGTAAGGGCACTCTTTAGAAAAATGCCCAGGCTTACCACAATTGAAACAAAGGTAATTGTGGCTGGGCGGAGCAGTGGGGCGAACACCTGGGGCGTTCGGCTGGCGTGGTGCAATAGCAATGGCAGGAGGTCGAGAATATACCTGCTGCCCTGGTCTATATTGTGGTGGGGAAAAGGGACCACGATAAGGTGACGGCGCTTGAAAACGTCCGTGGCCCTGCGGATGATAAATGATTCTCTGGCGCTTTGGACCGCGACCAGAGAAGGAGGAAGAAGCAGCCTTCTTCTTGGCTTCTTTGTGCTTTCTATTCTTTTCTTCTGAGGCGATGGCAATATTTACCGCCTCGTAGAAGGTAGCATTTTGGCAGGTGGTCATCATGGTCTGAAGTTTAGTATTTAGACCACGCATGAAGCAGGCTTTCTTCTTTCTGTCCGTGTTCACATGGTCTGTGGCATATTGAGAGAGATGATTAAACTTTGCCACATACTCCATGACACTTTTATCGCCTTGCTGCAAGGCGAGAAATTCTTCGGCCTTCATGGCCATGAGCCCTTCAGGGAAGTAATGGGCGCGGAACGCGTCCTTAAACTCGGTCCAGGTGACCTGGTGTCCCGGAGCTTGGATAGCTAGGAAGTTCTCCCACCAGGCACCTGCAGCTCCCCGAAGCTGCTGAGCTGCGAACAGGGGCTTCTGAGTTTCTGAACACTGAATCAAACTGAACTTGTGCTCCATGGTCCGAAGCCAGTCATCCGCTTCTAACGGCTCATCAGCCTTAGTGAATACCGGGGGCCTTGTCTCGGTAAAGTCCACGTACCGGGCTTCTCCGTCCCCATTGTGCTGTGCTCTGAAATTTGTGGCGGGGTGTGGTTGACGTTGTGCTAACTCGCGCAGCAAGCGAGCGTTGTCGGTAGTGGCACTCAAAAGAACAGCAATGGCATCAGCCAAAGAAGGTGGAGCAGGTGGAGGGTTGGGGATATCATCCCCTCCCTGAGATGTCCCAGCTCCATCAGATCCGCGTGTACGCATCGGCATCTGCTACAAGAGTCATAGGTACTTGTTACCACATGAAATTCATAACTTAAAACATATCTTACATTCTTCCATTTATTTATTAAACATCAGTTCGACACACCAGGAACAAACAAGTACAACTTCTCAACCTGAAAGGAAACTTTATATTACAAACCCGACCCTACTGCGGTAAGCTAGGATTCCTACAACGACGTTGCCCGCGGCTTCACCGAGCTAGTCGGTGTGGCCAGAGCTGTAGCCCGGGTCGTCATTGCCATCATCCGGATTACCCCCGGGTTGTTGTTATCGGGGTCGGAATCCTCTTCATCACTGAGGCCTTGATCGGGTTCCCCATCGTCCGCCAACTCTCCATCCGTATCCATCTCTCCTTCGCCTGGAGGTGGATGGAGCTGATGATATAGGTCAAATGCAATATCACGATATTGCATTGCCAAGTCATTGACGGTATCTAAATGATGTGCCAGCTCCAGCTTCTCCAACTGGAGCTGGTCCTCTCGCTGCCACGCGACATCCCGCTGCGCGGTGACCGTGGCCGCCATCTTTACGTACAGATCTTTAAGGTACCTGGCCTTGCCCAGCTTCGCATTCATCCTAGTCAGCTCGTGCCTGTGTGTGCTCCTGGCCTCTTCCTCTCAGGCAATAGCGGCATTCCTCTCCTCCACCATACGGGACAGCATGGCCTCACAGTTCTCGGTAGCTTGTTTTTCTTTGGCTCGTTGAGCTTTAAGTTCGCCGATCTCCATGACGTTGTACATCCTTTCTCTCATCACTTCGGTCAACTCGGCGGACAACCTGTCCACCTCCTGCTGAGGCAGTGAACGGCTACTGCTTGCTTGATCGCTGCGTGGGCCCAACTGATGTCTGGGGACCCCTTTTGGACCTGTCCTCTTGCGCGGGGTCTGTTTCCAACGGACCATCCTGTAGAGGGTAAGTTTGGATTAGTAAGAGAGACCTTAAAGGTTAGCATGAATAGGATCGATTCTATTCACCCAACCCAGACAAGGAGGAAGGAAATTTAACCAAGTAGTATATCATGATCTATGCACGAACTTACGATTACTATCAACAATTTAAAACGGTACTATTTAAAATTTTACAACATAGGGCAATACTTTATGTTGCTCCTCCAAACCACTTCAAAAATTCTAAGAAAGCCTACAGACAGGGGTAAGTTAGGACTAAAGCACTTGGACTCAAAGTAGGCAAGTTTATACTATTGGATCCAAATGAGCTTTGAAGTTTTTCTAAGGATACAACAGTCGCCTTAGCAACGAATGCTCTGATACCAGCTGTGGCAGAACCCCTTAAGTGTTTGGGCCCACCGACACCTGTCAATGTCCTAAGGACCTCTGACGGTGATGCCGGGGGTCCTCCCACTTTAGAAGTCCGATGAGCATCGTTGGACGCTCATTCCACTACTACCTGTGGCGTACTAAGCAGGCTCGTCCTGACCACTGGTGATGGTCAATTAACAAGAACTTCTTCTTCTCACCCTTACAGGATAGCAAGTGGCCACCTTAACACCAGGATCATTCGTTGCAAAGACATTGCAGTATCACAAACGACATATGACCAAAATAATATTTCAGAGTAAGACAGCGGAAGTGTTACATAACTTATTTTACAAAAGGAGTTCTTCCAAATAGCAGAGTGTTATTACAAACCAGGTCCAGCGGAGCAACTTAAACTTTAGTACACAGATTACAAAATTACAGACCCTGCCCATGGGTCACGCTCACTCTTCTTCGTCGTCAACCTCGACGACGGTCACACAACAGGGTCCGAAACAAGTCGGCTCCTGAGCTTCACCTGCAACAGGGGTTATGAAACCCTGAGTACGGGAGTACTCAACAAGACTTACCCGGTCGAAAAAGAGGAGAAATCAGGAATGCAGGCTTAGGGTAGACAAGGAGTGGCTGAGCAAGGAGCCAAAGTATTTTGCGGAAAAGCTTACTAATAGTGCATCCTTACTTTCAAGTTTTACCCGCGAATTCCTCTCCTCAAGAGGCCGAGGAGTTCGATGACAGTCTATCTATTTCCTTCTCACAGACAAGTCTGTAAGTTCCTAGTCCTTAATCAAAGTATTATCCATTCGACGGCCATAGCTTCATGTCGCTCTGAGCCCGGGAATTGGGATCCAAACCTCATGAGACATTTCCCTTTTCTCATTTTATCACTTAGTTGCATAATTAACTACGATGAGGGTCAGTGGATTGAGTCTCCCGATCGGGGAGCAACGACGATTCGAACCGCTTAGCAATCCAGCTGGAGTTCCTAACCACCCGACATATGTAGAACAAAATCTTGCATATATCAACCCAAATCAAGCTCTCCCCAAATTTGACCAGGTTCGCGGCACCCGAGAGCACAGTACTCCACCCTCCTACAGCCGATCTAGATGTTTTCCGGTCATCTCAGATCCGTAAGGTGGGTACACACTACTCTCGCCATCTTTCCACTCCCAGTGCGCGAGTAGCTGTTCGTGTCGAGGGATCACAAGACCGGGCTTACCGAGGGCAAGTGGCTAGTACTATAAATTCTCAACCCATCAGGCCACCAACGGACCGGTCCTTAATCGACACAGTTGGAGACACTTCTTTAAGACTCCATTCTTAAAGCAAGTCCACCGACCGGTCTCAAATTGAACATCATTGACCATAAGTGTATTCCACAACAACCCTTCAAACTTTCTTGTTTGAAAACCTATCTAGTAGCAGGGCTAAGCATTACTACGCAGTTTTAAAACAAAACGGATGACAAGGACAAGATAACAAATATCAAGGTAGGAAATGCAGCAAGTAGGTTAAGCCAATTCTCAACTACATAATGCAGCATTTTCAATTCATAAGTGATAAAGATTTAAAACATTCAAGGAGGGGTTAATGCATCCGGGGCTTGCCTTGGTTGCAGGGCAGAGAGGGACCCTCGGAGACTTCCCAAGTCTCGGATCCTACTTCCTCGAACGGAGCACCGACTTCAGGACTCGGCTTAACGGTCGCTTCTTCGGTCACGTGCACTATACGCAAAATGATGAATGCTCATGATATGCGTATGACAAATATGCAGAAAGGACCAAGTTGAGTACAACTGGTCTTTTTGGTGCAACACAGAATAAACAATAATTAAAATTGTTTAACAACTTAGTGCCTTTACCCAAGAGGTTGCACCTATAAATTATGACTTCTCTTAATTCATAATTATTTTAAAATAACTAATTATTAATCCTATTTACCTTAATTAATTCTTAATTAATTACTAATGACAGTAATTAAGCATAAGGCCAAACAATAATTAACTGCCAAAGGTCATTAAGGGTAATGACCTCAGGTCATCACATAATTCCAAAATCACTCAAACCCTAATTTTGAGAATTTAACTAATTATTACCTAATTATCCTAGAATTATTATTTAATTACTAAATAAGGGTTTATTAATATTTTATTTAAACACTATCCAAATGTCACCAAATTTTTTGTGAAATCTGGAAATGATATTCATAGACTCCCCACAAAGTTTGGTGATTTTTGGACAAACTAATAAATTATTAAAATTCCTAGAATTTTTATTCATTAAATAAAAGAGGTAATTTTTATACACTTGCAAACTATCAGAAAATAGAACCTAATATTTTTCTTGGGTTCTACTTATTCTAGGGAATCTACACAAAAATTTCTATGATTTTTGGATCTACACAAGATGTATTACACAAATTCAAATATAGCTCAAAAACTGCATAAAAAGAAAAAAGAAAAACACTGCAGCGAATGGCCGGAAATCGGCCCGCAGGCCGGCCCGCTCCAGCTCGACCCACGCGGACGCTGCGCGAGCGCTGCTCCCCCTGCGCGTGGTCACTGACGAGCGGGTTCCGCTCGTCAGGCCCTCCCTCTCTCTGCGGGACGCTGACGGGCGGGTCCCGCCTGTCAGTTCCGCCTTCCTCGTGCACGGCGGCTCTGCCGTGACCCCGGCCGCCGATAGCGAGGTCCTTGGCCTGCGCGTGCGTGCGCAAAAGCTTCGCCTCGAGTTCGCGACCTCGCTGATACCCTCTATTCACATTCTACCTTATCTCTACCACCTCGGTCACGAGAGAGACGGACGGCCGCCATTGCCGACTATCGACCGGCCACTAGGGCCCGGTAGAGTGCAAACAAAAGGTGTAGGGAGGTTCAGGGAGTGTTGAGGAGCACGGTGCTCACGTCGCTGGACTCGGGGAGGTAGCCGAGACTGCGGGCGACGAAGACGGTGCCGTCAGGCGGGTGCTCCGGCTCCGACAAGCTCGTTCCGGCGATCCTGTTCGCGTCCATTGGGAAGGAGTGAGCGCATGAGCAACTGGAGCGCATGAGGAACTGGAAACAGTTGCTAAACAGGCGTGATACTGACTGGAATACCGTGGCCACGGGAGGAGCTCCACGGCGGTGGTCCTGGCCGGAGTTGGAGAAGACCGAGGAGTTCTGGCGATTGAGTGAGTTAGAAGGTGAGTTAGGGGGTGCGCTGGGTCCGCAAGGAGGTGGCGAATGATCTGGGTTGCTCAATTTGGTGTGAGAGAGATTGAGCACGGTCAATTTGGGGAGAAGCTCGTCGGGATTTCCTTGGTCGTGGACAGAGAACACAGGTGGCGTCGTCCACGCTGGTGCTCAAGTGGAGGAGGGAGCGAGCCCGGGGCGTCCATGTCGCCAGGCGGCTCTGGCAGCAAGCAGCTGCATGCTTGCACGCATGCACGCGGAGCTGCTCGTGCGGCGGATGCGCTGGACAGGGGCCGGTGATCCTCATCGGATCACTATAGGTGGCCCTTATCCTCCCCCTTTCTGTCTTTTGTGAAAATCGGCCAAAGTTTGAAGTAAAGCCAAATTGCCACTAAAATAAAAGTTGTGCAAAATTTTATAAGCTACAAATCATATTTTGGTGACTAGAGCTAATTTTGAGTGGAACATGGTGATTTTGGCCAAACAGTTTGAAATTCAAAACTCAAATCAAAGAAATTCAAATTTTTGAATTGGGGCAGATCAGGATTTCCAAAATTACTTTTGATTTTTCGAAACAACTTGAAAAACTCCCAACATGAAAGTTGTTCAACTTTTTGAGCTCTACAACTTTCATGTTGGTCACTTTTCAAAATTCCAAATAGATTTTGAATTGGAGGTTCAAATTGGAAAAGGGGACACTTTCTGGAAATCTGTATTTTCAAAATTACTTTGAATTTTGTATTGAAACTTCAAAAACTCAAAACACCAAAGTTGTACATCTTGACAAGATCTACAACTTTGCTTTTGAACTAACCTCAAATTTTACTTAGTTTTCAAATTGTGTGAAAGGGGGCAAATCTAGGGTTCACAAATCAGGGTTTCCCCCCCCTAAGCCTTTCGGAAATCTTTCACCCTAGGGTTTTAGCAACCAACACAAGCATCGATATACAAGATAATCACACTTTAATTCCCTAAGCACATTCAACCAAATTACACTCATTTAAGTTGATGCATCAAGGTGTGCTTAACCAATATGCGGTGCAATGCTGATGATGCCATGATCCAAATTTTAGTAACCGTAACATCGGGGATGTTACACCTGCGCAGATCGAGGAGGGCCGGGCCATCATGGCGTCCAATACGGCGCCCGAGGCTCCTGCGGCAGGAGGGGAAGGCGATGCCCGATGGGGCGAGAGCCCCATGTTCTGGCCCAACCTTGATGACGATGAGGGAGGGGCCATATTCGTTCTAGACGATCCGTCGGAGGCTTACCTCTCGTAGGGTCTGGACGCGTGCGGGCGTGCCAGCGTCGAAGCCATCAACCGAGCTTCTGAGCTCGTGAGCCGAGATATGTACAAGTTGGCCCAGGTAAGGCTTCCTCCCATGTTGTGAGGTGTTTTTTGTTGTTCTTTGCAATACTAACTCCCTATGCGGCTTGTGATTTTGCAGGCGCTCAAGGCTACATCCCTGGAGAAGTCAGTTTTTCTCCGCAGGGAAAGAGACGCCTGGGCGATCTGCGAGAACGAGAGGACCGCTAGGGAGGCGGCTGAGGGGGAGCTCGAGAAGGAATGCGAGATTTCTGCTGAGCTTTAGCAGAAGTGCACGGCCCTTGTTTCTGAGGCTCGAGAGGCCCGGGAAAAGGTCGCCCCCTGGAGAAGAGCGTCGGCGACCTTAGCCAGGAATCCAAAGAGCGGAGGGCGGCGGTGGAGAGGTACAAGGGTGAGGTTGCTCGGCTTGAGGCTCTGCTTGCCGAGAAAGACCTTGCCCTAAACCAAACTCAGGCTGACCTCGCTGCTCCTCAGAGTGAAGTGGCCTGCTGGCATCGGAGCTCGGCGGAGAACGAGAAGCGAGCCGAGGGTAAGACCTGCGTCTTTTACCTTGGCCCCCTTTGTACTTTGGGTTAATTTTCCTGACTTTTCATCGTTTTTTTTGTTCTGCTTTTCAACAGAGTCGGAGAGGAAGATGGCCGAGGCAGCCTTTGCCACTGAGGCCCTGCAGATGTCTCTTGACGCCGAGGTGACGGACCGCTCGGCTTTAGAAGCCGTGGTTACCTCGGCGTGCGAGGGGCTTGGGGTGTCGGCGTCGGGGTCGTCGCTGCGGAGTCGAATCGAAGCCCTTTACTCCCGGGCCAGGGAGAAGATGAGGGAGGTGCTCCACACTGGGGTGAAGAAAGCCCTGGCGGTGGTGAGCTCTCAGTATGTCGGCATAGATATGCTGGCGGTTTGTGAGGGCTACGTCCTCCCTGATGATGAAACGGAGGCCCAGGAGGAGGTGCAGAGGCTTGAAGACGCGGGCCGCCCCGGGAGATGCCTTGGCCGCCTTCTTCGACGCTGAGGTGGAGCTTCCCCCCCTCGGCGCGCAGGAGCCTGGGCAGGCAGGGCAACAAGGCCCTTTAAGTTAGATTTCTTTTTTTTTGTAAAAGTTAAGGCCAGTGGGCCGTGTATTGTGTATACACAACATTGATGCTAAGTATGAATATTTATATGATTGTTCCTTTTAAGCTTTTTCTTAATTATCTTGTTTTCTTTTTCCCTTATGCCGTCCCGACCTCGGCAGCGTGAGGTCGGGTGAGCTACTTAGGGTCTGCGCTAGCCAGAATTCCCGAGCCTAAGTCCTTTTCCTTTTTCCTTAGAAATTTTCAGAAGTCTAGACCCGCCCCCCGAACCTAAGGTGAGTAGAGGCCGTCTTTGCTCATGAGCGCAGATCTTTCCTTGGGCTCACGCCTTATGGTTTAGGGGATGGATCTTCGGTTTCATAAATCTTTTTAGGAAATGGGTGCAAGGCCTTGGGTCAGGGTTCTTTGTGCAAAAAAGGAAAAAGATTTGGAGTTGCCACGGGGGGTTCCCCCCATGTAGCCCCCGAGGGAGGCTCGGATTCTGCAAGGCAGATCTGGGGCTTACTCAAAAGAAACGATCATATAATTTAAACTTTCATTTATTCTTTCAAGGTGATGAACAAATGGAAATTTTTACAAAATTCTAAGGGTAAAAGCGACGTAGCTGTTCTATGTTCCACGCGTTCTTGAAGACCTCCCCAGCTTCGTTGGCGAGCTTGTAGGTGCCAGGTCGGAGGACTTCGGCGATGATGAAAGGTCCTTCCCAGGGGGGTGTGAACTTGTGACGACCCTTGTTGCTCTGCCTGAGCCTCAGCACCAAGTCGCCGACTTGAAAGGCTCGGCCTCAGATTCGTCACGCGTGGTATCGGCGGAGGGCCTGCTGGTACTTGGCAGAGTGTAGGAGGGCTACGTCTCTGGCTTCATCCAGCTAATCCAGCACGTCTTCTTGGAACGTCTTATGGCTATTTTCGTCGTAAGCTTGTACCCTTGGAGACCCATACTCAAGATCTGTGGGGAGGACGGCTTCCGACCCATAGACTATGAAGAACATGTTGAAGCCTGTGGCTCGGCTTCGGGAAGTCCTTAGACTCCAGACCACGGCCGGTAGCTCTATGAGCCATCTTTTTCCAAACTTGTTCAGCCGGTTGAAAATCCTGGGCTTCAGACCCTGGAGGATCATGCCATTGGCACGTTCCACCTGACCGTTGGTCTTGGGGTGAGCCACCGCTGCCCAGTCCACACGTATGTGGTGCCTGTCGCAGAACTCCAGGAACTTTCGCCCGGTGAACTGTGTGCCATTATCGGTGATTATGGAGTTCGATACTCCAAATCGGTGGATGATATCCGTGAAGAACAGCACTGCTTGTTCGGCCTTGATCCTTGTGATGGGTCAGACCTCAATCCACTTGGAGAACTTGTCGATTGCGACAAGCAAGTGGGTGAAGCCCCCGGGCGCCTTTTGTAGAGGCCCGACGAGGTCAGGACCCCACACAGCAAAGAGCCAGGTGATGGGGATCGTCTACAGAGCCTGAGCGGGCAGATGAATCTGCCGAGCGTAAAACTGGCATCCCTCATAGGTCCGCATGATCTCCGTGGCGTCGGCCATGGCGGTGGGCCAGTAGAAACCTTGTCGAAAGGCATTTCCTACCAGCGTTCGAGGCGCGGCGTGGTGGCCACAAGCCCCCGAGTGTATGTCCTGCAGGAGCTTGATTCCATCCTCACGTGGGATGCAACGCATAAGGATGCCCGAGGGGCTACGCTTGTACATTTCTCCGTCGAGGAGTACAAAGGTCTTGCCGCGATGAGCCACACGCCTTGCCTCGGCCTGTTCTGGGGGCAGAGTGCCACCAACGAGGCGTTGCAGCAAGGGGTAGCGCCAATCTGGTGAGTCATCAGGTGCAGGAGGCTCGGACTCGATGTCCATGGCCTCCTGCTCCTGAACAGTGGAAGCCTCGGGGTCGGGGACTGGTTCGCTTGGGGGCTTATCCGACCCCCCGTCGTCCTTTTAGTCGATAGAAGGTTTGTAGAGGTCGCTGACGAAAACATCCGAGGGGACCGTGGCCCGCTCGGATGCCATCTTGGCGAGCGCGTCGGCGGCCTCATTGTTTTTCCTTAACACGTGGTTAAGCTCGAGGCCGTCAAATTTTTCCTCCAGGCGTCGTACTGCTTTGCAGTATGCATCCATCTTAGGATCATGGCAGCTAGAATCCTTCATGACTTGGTCGATGATGAGTCTAGAGTCGCCTCGGACATCGAGCCATTTGATCCCAAGTTCGATCGTGATGTGGAGACCATTGACGAGGGCCTCGTACTCTGCTACGTTATTTGAAGCGGGGAAGTGGAGTCGGATCGCGTATCGCATCCTTACCCCGAGGGGTGAGATGAAGACGAGGCCAGCGCCGGCCCCGGTTTTCATCAACGACCCGTCGAAGTACAAGGTCCAGCACTCATGCTGGATTTGTGGTGGGGGGATTTGAGTCCTAGTCCACTCTGCCACAAAATCCGCTAGGACTTGGGATTTTATGGCTTTCTGAGGCTCATAGGTGATCCCATCACCCATAAGCTCTATAGCCCACTTAGCGATCCTACCATTAGCCTCTCGGTTCTGAATTACTTCCCCCAGAGGGAAAGATGACACTACCGAGACCGGATGAGATTCAAAATAATGGTGGAGCTTGCGTCGGGCCAAGACCATTGCGTAGAGTAGTTTTTGGATTTGGGGGTATCGGGTCTTTGTGTCGGACAGTACTTCACTGATGAAGTACACCGGTCTTCCGAGCACGATAGCTGCGCTGGCCACCTAATCAGTGGCTGTGACATAGAGGAGCAGTGGTTCCCCCTCGGCGGGGGGCACCAGAATAGGAGGGTTGGTGAACAGAGCCTTGAGCTTGTCAAGGGCTTCCTGGGCCTCGGGGGTCCAGGAAAAATGCTCGGATTTCCTAAGTAACCTATACAAAGGTAGTCCCTTCTCCCCGAGATGAGAGATGAAATGACTTAGGGAGGCTAGACACCCTATGACTCTCTGTACTCCCTTTAGGTTACGAATCGGGCCCATATTTGCGATGGCCGAGACCTTTTCTGGGTTGGCCTCGATCCCTCGCTCAGACACAATGAACCCGAGGAGCATGCCTCGGGGGACCCCGAAAACACATTTTTCGGGGTTGAGTCTGATCCCCTTTGCCCTGAGGCATCGAAATGTTTCTTCTAGGTCAGCAACTAGGCCGCTTGCTTTCCTAGACTTGACTACAATGTCGTCTACGTAAGCCTCTACCGTTTTGCCTATGAGGTCCCCAAAGACCTGGAGCATACATCGCTGATATGTAGCCCCCGCGTTCTTAAAGCCGAAAGGCATGGTTACGTAGCAGTACATTCCGAAAGGGGTGATGAAAGTGGTCGCGAGCTGGTCGGACTCTTTCATCATGATTTGGTGGTAACCGGAATAGGCATCAATAAAAGATAAAATTTCACATCCCGCGGTTGAGTCAACTATTTGATCAATACGAGGTAATGGAAAGGGGTTCTTAGGACATGCTTTATTTAAACTAGTATAGTCTACACACATCCTCCACATTCCATTTTTCTTTTTGACTAGTACAGGGTTAGCTAACCACTCGGGATGGAATACCTCCTTGATGAATCCGGCCGCCAGCACCTTGTGGATCTCCTCCCCGATGGCCCGGTGCTTCTCCTCGTCGAATCGGCGCAGGCGTTGCTTCACAGGCTTGGAGCCGGCTCAGATGTCCAAGGAGTGCTCAGCGACTTCCCTTGGTATGCCAGGCATGTCCGAGGGACTCCATGCAAAAATGTCGGCATTTGCACGGAGAAAGTCGATGAGCACTACTTCCTATTTGTGGTCGAGGCCGGAGCTGATCCTCAACGCCCTGCCTTCAGAGGTTTCGGGGTCGAGGAAGACTAGTTTAGTTTCCTCCGCCGGCTCGAAGCTCCTGGCGTGACGCTTGGGGTCGGGGATGTCCTGGTCGCAGTCGCCGAGGCCGGTGAGGATCGCCAGAGACTCAGCCAGAGCCTCGGCCTGCACAATGCACTCGACGTCGCACTGATAGGCGTGTTGACTGGTCGTGCTGACGGTGATGATGCCTTTTGTCCCTGACATCTTGAGCTTGAGGTAGGTGTAGTTGGGGACGGCCATGAACTTGGCGTAGCATGGTCGTCCCAGGATCGCGTGGTAGGTTCCTGGGAACCCGGCCACGTCGACAGTGAGAACCTCCCGTCTGAAGTTATCGGGGGTCCCAAAGGAGACGGGCAGATCAATCTGCCCGAGGGGGTGGGCATGGTGTCTCGGCACCACTCCGTGGAACGACGAGGTGTCATTCCTCAGCCGGGACTTGCTGATGCCCATGAGGGCCAGAGTCTCGGCGTAAAGGATGTGGAGGCTGCTGCCTCCGTCCATCAGCACCTTGGTGAGACAAGTCTCGGCGATGATGGGGTCGACGATCAAAGGATAGCTCCCGGGATTGGGGATTCGATCCGGGTGATCCTGTCGGTCGAAAGTGATCGTGCTCTCGAACCACTTGAGGTACGAGGGCGCGGCTGTGCTGACTGCGCAAACCTCTCAGAGTTCGCACTTCCTCTAACTTGCGGTGAGGCGAGCCGCACGCCCCCCAAAGATCAAGAGGTAGTTCTTGACCTTGGGGAAGCCTTCCCACTGAGGGTCGTCGTCCTAGGGGGGCTCTTCAGCGCCCTCCTTGGAGATGATGTCGGTGTAGTACCGACGCAGGACAGTGCACTCTTCAAGGGTGTGCTTGGTTGGTCCCCTGTGATAGGGGCACGACTTCTTCAACATCTCGTCGAAGAGACCGGGGCCAGCAGGAGCCCGCTTGGGGTTCTTGCGATCTGCTGCGGCGACTAGGTTGTCATCCGGCCGACCCTGCTTCCCCTTGCGACCCTTCTTCTTCTTCTTGTGGTCGCGTGAGCCCGAGGCCTCGGTGGCCTCGGCCTTTTGTTTCCTCTTGGCAGCGCCGTCGGAGAAAATGGCACCAACTGCCTCTGCGCCTAAGGCGAAGTTGGTGGCAATGTCGAGCAGCTGGCTGGTGCTCGTGGGGGTCTTGCGACCGAGCTCGTGTACGAGCTCCTTGCAGGTGGTACCAGATATGAAGGCTCCGATGACATCGGAGTCCGTGATGTTGGGGAGCTCGGTCCACTACTTGGAGAATCGCCTGATGAAGTCTCGGAGGGACTCATCGGGCTTCTGTCGGCAACTCCTGAGGTCCCAGGAGTTCCCAGGGCGCACGTACGTGCCCTAGAAGTTCCCGACGAAGATCTTGACCAGGTCTGCCCAGTCGTGGATCAAGCGCTCAGGGAGATGCTCGAGCCAAGCTCTAGCCGTATCGGCCAGGTGCAGTGGGAGGTTCCGGATGATGAGGAGGTCATCGTCCGCTCCACCTAGCTGACACGCTACGCGGTATTCCGCCCGCTAGATCTCAGGGTTGGTTTCCCCTAAGTACTTGGTCAGGTTGGCGGGCTGTCAGAATCGCGCTGGGAACTTGGCCCTGTGTATGGCCTCACTGAAGACGCGCGGGCCTGGAGGCTCTGGTGACGTGCTGCGGTCGTGGTCGGGGTCGTATCTTCCGCCCCGACGTGGTCAATAGCGTCAGGACTCGGCCTCGTCCCTGTCATGCCGTCTGGCCTCGAGGGTGGCCCGGACATCCGCGTCAGCCTCGACGCGCTCGTGGACAGATGGGGCCCTGTTGCCTCTTTGTTTGTCAGGGGGTGGCGGCCCCTGCACCGTTGGTGCCCTGTTAGAAGGGGGTCGGTCCCCCAGACGTCTCGTGTCGTGGGACTGTGATGCAGAACTTTCTGCGTTCTGCACTATGGCTTGCTGCAGGAGGCCACGTAGCCCCTGGCGCACTCTCCTTCCCTCAGGAGTCGATGGCTCGAGCATTGCCTTGAGGAGGAGTGCAGCGGCCATCACATTCTGGCTGGCCGTGCTGAAGACCGGGGCGTCACCCCCTTCGTCCTCGACGATACGGCAGTTGACGTCTCGGGCGCGGAGTCTAGCCTCACCCCTGTCTCCACGGCCGGATGGGTCTCAGACCAGAGCCTCGCGGAGTTGGCGGAGGCGTGCGCGTTCTTCTTCGAGCCTGGCCTCCAGCTCATTGAGCTGCTCGAGGTCAGGGTGGTGCCCTCCTATTGGTGCAAAAGCTGGTCTGCAAACACAATGGGCTAATACCCGATTCAAACGTTAAGGCGTGCCAGCCGATTTGACCTTACTATCGACAAAGGTGGTAATTCGAATACTTTAGTCCTGACAACAGCGATGCGCCCGGATGTCACGGCTAAGAGGTACTCACGCGGAACTTGAGAATGCGCCGAGCTTAAGTCAACGAATTCCTAAGAACTCGTAATGAAAAGAAAAAAGTATGACGAAGTCGTCGAAAAAGTAGATGCTAGAATATGAGTAAAAACGTGTGTTTGATTGATTGATAGATATCTCATTACAAGGCCCTAGGGTCTATATTTATATCCTGCTCAAAGAGCCACAACCAGACACGACTAGAATTCGAATTCCAAATTACACAGAATCCGTATACAAATCGATTTAAATAACTAAGGAAAACATAAAGCTATCTCCCCGTGACAAACTGGAACACCTCCACAAACCGATCGGCAGCTTCCGAACTCTCCCTCCGTATCATCGGCAGACTCCCCTGTCATAGCTATTGGCAGACTTCCTTGTCGTAGCCATCGGCACAGACACATCACCACCTATAGACTTAGTTACATTCAACCCTTCCTTCATCGGCAACCATCCTCATCGGCAACTCATCCTGTAGACAAAACACCGCCGTCTTGTCCTACCTGCCTGCACTCTACCAAACATGGACACGTGCCCAAAAACGGTGTCAACACATGCCCCCCAATTTCGGAGTATGAAATCATTAATGCTCCGAAATTGACTGCAGTAATGATGCCTTTTCCAACAATTAATGCTCCTAATCTGGTAACCGACAACCTCAATCTGAACAACTCTGATCCTATTCTTTTGCAAATCCTTCGAAATCCTCAACTTCCCAAACAGACATTTTCCTTTTTAATCGCACATCGGCAATATCACCGTTACAAGGATTTGCCGATGGACTAATCAGGATGGTCGTACAAACGGCTATCTCCAGTTTATTTGCCCATCGGCAATATGACCGTTACAGGACGCTGCCGATGGACCGACCAGGAGATCCCGCATAGTAAAATATCTCTGGATAATGACCGCTTCCTATCAAATCACCTGCACAATCCCTTGATTACCGTGCGAACAGTTACCATATCTTCCTGAGCACCCTCGGATTTCTCGGATGCGGCAAAGAGATAAGTCAGATTTGCCCTTGCCCGTTTTGTCCTATAAATAGTTCGTTCTCGAGTACTCCTTCTCCATCACATCATTCCACAACTCCGACTTCACCTTTCCAGCAGCGGCGCTGTCCAAAAGTTCCAAGATCCTCGACGAAGTCCCTTCTTCACCAACTCCGAAACTCTCAAGTATCTCCTCCGTGGCAAAAATGGCCGTCAACTTCATCATCCCTGAGGTCAGTCCTTCGCACCATCTCTTGTACTTTTCTCGCACCCTTGTTCATCTGCAATCCGCCGTACTGAATACTTTTCCCCCTTCTTTTTATATATCTCAAAAACCATTAGGAATCGGCTAACAAAATTGTCATCCCCACTGATCGACCACATCTCCAATGCCTTGGCCCGTTAGGGGATCCAGATCCAACCAACCTCATAAACGCAGAAACCAATAGGATCCCTTTTAGAGCAGAGAACTTTTCTTTGGATCTGTGGAAGGATACTTTTCGTTCCTGGCCCAGTCCTACCGTGGGGTGGACAGATTGGTTTTTGAGGGTCAGCAACTCAAATGAAGTCCAATGGGGTGAAAGAAATCTAGCCCAATGCATTAGGTTGTCCATTGCCGATATGCATAGGAACGAGTCACTGTTGATAGCTGCATCATACTTCTGGTCAGACACGCTCAACGCCTTTGTCTTTGGCCATGGCCCTGTTTCCCCCACTCTTGCCGATGTGGCTATGCTCACCGGGTTAGATATTTCTTCTGCCGATAGCACCCACTTCTTTGATACCAAACCCAGTGCTAAGGTAGAAACTCGCTCCATCGGCGGCTGGTCAGGGTATATCCAAAAATACCGCAAAACAGGCCCTGTTGACAAAAAGGAGCAGACCTGCTTTCTAAACATGTGGCTAGACAAATTCGTGTTTTGCGGTCGATCGGCAGGACCAACTTCTGTTCATCTAGCAGCAGCGGAAAATCTGGCCAACGGTGGCCGATTTCCCCTCGGCCGATACCTGCTTGGAGCGGCCTATCAACTTCTCCACCAAGTAACTAAGAAGCTCTTGCTTGGCCAGTCTATCGGCAACTTGGGAGGCCCATGGTGGTTTATCAATATGTGGCTCAATCTGCATCTGTACAAGCGCCTTGAATTTAACCTGTTTGCACAACGTTTCCCAAGGGACATATCTGAAAATCACGTGTTGGGCGAAGAAGAATCGGCAACACGTGCTCCCTTAAATTTTGGCGAAGCTGTCATAGTTTTGCCTGGTTCAGGGGGTAATCCAGATCAGGTCAGCCGATTCTTCCAAACTCTGTATGAGGGCTTGGCCAGAGATGAGCGAGCATGGTTGGCCTATGACGACCCAGACAGTATGCTTCCCCTGGTTTTCAACCCATTTGATGAAGCTCTTGACCGGGACAATGAAGTGATGATGGCAATGGTGACTCCCAGAGCCATACCAGTGAATTTCTTTGGTAGTGGGAAAACCTCCCCCGAGACTTATGAATTTTGCAACCCATCGGCACTAGCCCGTCAGTTAGCTTTCGGTCAGCTACCGATCACACTCTGCTACGCCGATGTGATAAAGCCCAGGGAAACCATCAACAGCCTCCTTGAATGGATCCGAGTGGCCCAACTGCCATCGAGTGTCGATACAGACGTGGATTTATCAGAGTGGGTTCCAGCCGCTTTCATCACTCAGGCATACAAGCAGTGGTGGGCAGAATGGAAGGAGCATCTGTTCTGTAAATCGGCCCTCACGTACCGCGGCATGATTGACCCTGAGTACGAAGTTCCCAATGACATTGTAAGTGTTTTCAAACCAATGTTTCAATTCTTTCAATCCTGTTTCTATTCGCAATTTACTTTTAAACTTTTCTGCAGGTTGATGATACCCCTCCATCGGTCAGCAAAAGTGGCAAGCCGATTGATCTATTTGCATCAGGCCCAATCTCTTCAATCGGCCACAACGCCCCTACCCTGGCTTCCATCGTGCATCGAGGTATACGCGTGAGGAAGGTCACCACCGGGAAGACCCAGACTTCACCATCGGTAGCTGCTTCCGCCCTAGCATAGGCTTTTAAGGTAACCGCTAAACCTCTTCATTTATACCGATCTTTACCTTTACATCGGCTACACTTGTATTCACAAAACCCCTCTTTGTTGTTACAACAAACCAGTGCATCGGCAAAAATCAAGAGCCAAGGTGCCGATGCCCCCAGTCCAGCCAGCAGAAGAGAAAGGGTGCCAAGAGTACCAGGGCAGAAACAAAGCGCCAGAAAGTGGCAACTCCTCCTCTTCCTCCTCTGGTATCTCCCATTCCGGTGGAATCTTCCCCTTCTCCTCCAGATGTAGAGAGTCAGCAAGCACCATCTCCCCCTCCAACGCAAGAAGCACCACAGGTAGAAGAACCTCAACTGGAAGAACCCCAACAAGAAGCACCTCAGCCAGAAGGCACATCGGCTGATGTTCATGAACCAACCACCGATCCAGCAGGTTTCATTATAGCATCGGTGGTTTCCTCCGTTCAGACAAGTACAGTCCTTCCTCAAGGTAACATATTTACAAAGTTAATACCGATGAACCCATCTTTTTATCTCATAACGACTTTTAATTTCCAGCTAATTTCGTTCCATCGGCAACCTTGGCCGATCAATCTGTGGCTGCATCGGCATCTTCCAGTCAAAGGCAAGAGATTGCCTTGAAGCAAGTAAGTTATCCAGCTCCCATCAATATTTTTACCAGCATTTTGATCATGGAATGACTCACTTTACTTTCCTTTTCAGGAGCAGGACTCTCCTGACAGCCTATTCTCTTTTGCTATTGATATCTCCGATGATGAAGGCGAGGAAGCGAGCTCTTCCCGGGCAGTTGGGATCGCATCGGCAGAGATCAGAGCCAAGCTGGAAGAACTATTGGCTCTCCTTCATCAGGATACGGCACAACTGGTCGATGACTCTGACCCAGCCAAGGTTCTGTTTAGGACTCTCAGAGGCCAGATTCCAGCCGATGTCGAAGAAATCCTCTTCCAAGCTGCACATCTGGAGAGTCGTCAGCTGCAGTACCAGAGGGCTTCTCGGCGCCTTGTCGACAGAGCTGCTCAGACCCAGCTTTCTGAAGAAATGATGAAAGAGAAGCTCCTGACCGATGAGAAGCACAAGAACATCGGCACTTTGAGATCTTCAGGAGACGCGCTGAAGCAGAAGATTTCTGACCTATCGGCAAAAAGAGAAGCCCTACTGGCGGAACTCAAGCGAGTGGAAGACGCCTTATCCCAAGCCCAATAGGAAGAGAGCCAACTGCCAAAGACCATCAAGCTCCTTGAGCAAGAACGAAACATCCACGGGCGCAAGGCACTGCAGTTGAAGAAAAAGCTGAAGCCGATAGAAGGCTCCGCCGATGACGATATCAGGGAGATAGAGGCAGCCAACCAAATCCGGCTGCGCGCCATATCGGCAATCCAGGCGCTGCTGAACGCATGAAGCTCCCATCAGCGACGCATCTTTACTCCTCTGCACCTCCAGTTTCCTTGTTGTTTTAATCTAGCCGATAGGATTGTTATCGGCAACTTTTGAAACACTAAGTCTGGCCTCAGATTCATTTTAATCCAGCCGATAGGAGTGTTATCGGCACGTAAATCTTCATGCATCGACCCATATATTGGGGTAGTATTTCTTTAAATATTTGCCATTTATTGCTCTGGGAAACTCAACTCCTTCGAGAGTTTCTAGAATGTAGGCGTTACCAGGAGCCGATCGACTTATCCGATAGGGACCTTCCCAATTAGGAGACCAATTTCCAAATTTTGAACTTTTAGTCCCGATCGGTAAGATTAATTTCCACACTAAGTCTCCATCGGCAAATTCCTTAGCCTTTACCTTCTTATCGTACCATCTAGCAACCCTTTTCTTATTTTCTTCTATGTTCATCAAAGCTTTTAGCCGATGCCCTGCTAGATCATCCAACTCGTCTGTCATCAAAGTAGCATAATCATCGGCAGCCAACTGATCCTGAAAAGACAGTCGCCTAGACCTAGCCTTAACTTCCCAAGGCAATACTGCATCATGTCCGTACACCAACTGATAAGGTGCGACTTTAGTTGATCCATGACAGGCCATCCGATAGGACCACAAGGCCTCATTCAACAATATGTGCCACCTTCTAGGATTTTCTTCAATCTTCCGCTTGATAAGCTTAATGATTCCTTTGTTAGACGCCTCGGCCTGCCCATTAGCCTGAGCATAGTAAGGAGAAGAATTCAACACTTTAATCCCCATACCGATTGCGAATTCATCAAACTCCCCCGATGTAAACATAGTGCCTTGATCGGTAGTAATTGTTTGAGGAATCCCAAATCGGTAAATAATGTGCTCCTTCACAAAATCAATCATATTGGCCGATGTGACCTTCTTCAAAGGAATAGCTTCAACCCATTTAGTGAAATAATCGGTGGCAACCAAAATAAACTTATGCCCCTTGCTAGATGGTGGATAAATCTGGCCGATTAGATCAATAGCCCATCCCCGGAACGGCCAAGGCTTGATAATAGGATTCATAGCCGATGCCGGTGCTCTTTGAATGTTACCAAACTTTTGACAACCTTGACATCCCTTGAAATACTTAAAGCAATCCTCAAGTATGGTCGGCCAAAAATATCCATTCCTCCTAATCATCCACTTCATCTTGAAAGCCGACTGGTGTGCTCCACATACCCCTTCATGGATTTCTTCCATCAAACTTCTAGCTTCATCATTACTCAAGCATCGAAGAAGAATTCCATCAATAGTTCGGTAGTACAATTCATCTTTGAGGAGCACATACTTGGTGGCTTGAAACCGAACCCGTCTCTCAACTTTCTTGGACAGATCTTTCAAGTAATCAACGATTTCTTTTCTCCAATCATCGGCACCAATTGCCGATATTGCATTAATTATAGGCTGATATCCCGAAGCATGCTGAGCCAACCGAAACATACTCTAATCGAAAATCCTTGAATTCCTTTAACAGTTGCATACTCCTCTCGTAATAAGTTATGAGAACTTCACTTCGGCATTCATAGCTCCCAGCCAATTGATTTATAACTAGCATAGAATCCCCGAAGACCTCAACAGCATCAGCATGAACCTCTCTCAACAACTCTAATCCCTTTATTAAAGCTTGATACTCAGCCTGATTATTTGTTGATGTAGCAACAATCGGCAAGGAAAACTCATACTTCCTGCCCCCCGGTCACTAGTATTATGCCGATTCCTGCCCCCCGGTCACATGTAGACCCATCAAAGAAAAGCGTCCAAGGCACAATTTCCAAAGCCTCCACTGTACCGCAATGCTGGGTTACAAAATCGGCTATAATCTGTCCCTTAACTGCCTTAGCTGATTCATAACACAGGTCGAACTCCGACAGCGCCAAAATCCACTTACCGATCCTACCACTCATAATCGGCATGGACAGCATGTACCGGACCACATCATCTTTGCAAATAACAGTGCATTCGGCCGATAGCAAGTAATGCCTCAACTTGATGCAAGAGAAATATAAGCACAAGCTGTAACATCCCTGATGTTACGGTTACTAAAAACGGATCATGTCATCATAAGCATTGCAAAGCATATTTGTTAAAGCACATTAGTATGCATCAACTTAAAATAAGTTTACCTTGATTGCTTGAGCTTAGGGAAGTAGAGTGTGCTTCTGTGGTGTGTTGTTGCTTGTGTGGTTGCTAAAACCCTAGGGTGGAAGTTTTCCGAAAAGCTAAGGGGGGGAAACCCTGATTTCTGGATCCTAGATTTGTCCCCTTTTGCATAAGTCAAAAACTAAGCAAAATTTGAGGTTGAGTTCAAAAGCAAAGTTGTAGCTCTTGGCAAGATGTACAACTTTGGTGTTTTGAGTTTTTGAAGTTTCAATACAAAATTCAAAGTAATTTTGAAAATACAGATTTCCAAAAAGTGTCCCCTTTTCCAACTTAAACCCCCAATTCAAAATCCATTTGGAATTTTGAAAAGTGGTCAACATGAAAGTTGTAGAGCACAAAAAGTTGAGCAACTTTCATGTTGGGAGTTTTTCAAGCTGTTATGCAAAATCAAAAGTAATTTTGGAAATCCTGATTTGCCCCAATTCAAAAATTTGAATTTCTTTTGAATTGAGTCTGATTTTCAAACTGTCTGGCAAAATTAACTTATTTCCAGTGAGAATCAGCTTGGGACACCTAAATATGATTTGTAGCTTACAAAATTTGGAACAACTTTTGTTTTGACAAAAATTTGACTCCAGTTCAAATTTCGGTTGAATTTCGCAAAGTTCTGAAAAGAGGGGATAGGGGTCTGCTACAGTGATCCGATAGGGATCACCGCCTCCCTGCCCAGCGCAGCTGCCGCGCGAGCAGCGCCGCGCGCATGCGTGAGTGCACGCAGCTGCTTGCTGCCAGGGTCGCCAGGCGACGTGGATGCCTTAGGCTTGCCTTCCCCTCCACTTGAGCACCGACGTGGACGACGCCGTCCGTTTTCTCTGTCCACGGCCGGAGAAACTCGACCTCTCTCTCTCTGAAATCCACCGCACTCTGTTCCTTTCGAGCCAAATTGAGCACGCTGCCGTTTTCGCCACCTCCTTGCGGACCCAGAGCACCCCCGAGCTCACGCCCTAACCCCCTCAAACGCCAGAACTTCTCCTTCTTCTCTAAGTCCGGCCGGCGTCGCCGCCGTGGAACCCTTCACGTGAGCACGCTGCTCCAGTCGGTACCACGCCTTGAAGGCGGTCGTTCCGAATTCTTCTTGTTTCCCCGATACTCATGCGCTCGCTATTTCTCACTGGACGCCAACAGAATCACCGGAGCAACCTCGCCGGAGCCGGAGCATCCGCCCGACCGCACGGCCACCGTCGCCAAGCTTCTCTACCGCTTCTCCCGCCGTGGTGATGTGAGCATCATGATCCCCACTTCTTCCCGGACCTCCCGGACCTACTGGTTCACGCTCTACCGAACCTTCGTGCCCGGTCCTCGGCGACCGACGCGGCCGTCCGCCATTTGCGTGGTTGAGGTGGAAAGAGAGCGAGAGAGCGTCCGTGAGTGGTAGCTTGGGATTCGCAGGGTTGGCACGGTGCTGGTGCGCGCGCGCGGGGGGGCCGCGGAACCCGCTAACGGTCGCCGGAGCGGCGGCAGCACCGCCGTGAGCGAGGGAGGCGAAGCTGACAGGCGGGACCCGCCTGTCAGCGTCCCGCAACGTGAGGAGAGGGGGCAGCACGCGCCGTCCGCGCGGGGGAGCGCCCCCGGGCCGATTTGGGCCGTGTCCAAGCAGGCCGTCTGCGCAGCGCGGTTGTGGGCCGACCTGCGGGCCAAGATCCAGGCCGCCCACTGCGCAGAGATCCTTTTCTTTTTCTTTTTATGCAATTTTTGTTTGATGTTTGAAATTATATGATAAATGGTGTGCTAATCCAAAAATGATGAAAGTTTTTGTATAGGTTCCATAAAGTGGGTAGAACACAAGAAAAATAGTGGATTCTATTTTTCTGGTAGTTTACATGTCTATAAAAATTGGCTCTTTAATTAGTGAATAAAACTTCTAGGAATTTTAGTAATTTACTAGGAGGTCCAAAAATCACCAAAAATTGTGGAGAGCCTCTGAGTGATATTCCCTGGCTCCACACAAAATTTGGTGGCATTTGGATAATGTTTGATTAAAATATTAATAAACCCTTATTTAGCACTTAAATAATAATTCCAAAATAATTAAATGGTGATTATTTAGATCCTCATAATTAGGGTTGAGTGATTTTGGATTGTGTGATGACCTGAGGTCATTAACCCTAATGACCTTTGGCATTTAATTATTGTTTGGCCTTAATGCTTAATTACTGTCATTAGTAATTAATTAAGAATTAATTAAGGTAAATAGGATTAATAATTAGTTAATTTAAGATCATTAGGGATTAAGAGAAGTCTTAATTTACAGATGCAACCTTTTGGGTAAAAATACTAAGTTGATAAACAACTTTAATTAATATTTACTCTGTGTTGCACCGAGAAGGCAAGTTGTACTCGACTTGGTCCTTCTTGCATATTTGTCATACGCATATCATGAGCATCCATCATTTTGCGTATAGTGCACGTGACCGAAGGAGCGACCGTTGAACCGAACCCCGAGGTCGGTGCTCCGTTCGAGGAAGTCGGATCCGAGACTTGGGAAGTCTCCGAGGGTCCCTCTCTGCCCTGCAACCAAGGCAAGCCCCGGATGCATTAACCCCTCCTTGGATGTTTTAAATCTTTTGTCACTTATGAATTGAAAATGCTGCATTAGATAGTTGAGAATTGGGTTCACCTACTTGCTGCATTTACCACCTTGATATCTATATCCTGTCCTTGACACCTGTTTTATTTTAAAACTGCGTAGCGATGCTTAGCCCTGCTACTAGATAGGTTTTTAAACAAGAAGTTTGAAGGGTTGTTGTGGGATACACTTACGATCAATGATGTTTCAATTTGAGACCGGTCGGTGGACTTGCTCTAAGAATGGAGTCTTAAAGTAGTGTCTCCGACTGTGTTGATTAAGGACCGTTCCGTTGATGGCCTGCTGGGTTGAGAATTTATAGTACTAGCCACTTGCCTTCGGTAAGCCTGGACTTGTGATCCCTCGACGCGAACAGCTACTCGCGCACTGGGAGTGGAAAGATGGCGAGAGTAGTGTGTACCCACCTTACGGATCTGAGATGACCGGAAAACATCTAGATCGGCTGTAGGATGGTGGGGTACTGTGCTCTCGGGTGCCGCGAACCTGGTCAAATTTGGGGAGAGCTTGCTTTGGGTTGACATATGCAAGATTTGGTTCTACATATGTCGGGTGGTTAGGAACTCCAGCTGGATTGCTAAGCGATTCGAATCGTCGTTGCTCCCCGATTGGGAGACTCAATTCCTTCGACCCTCATCGTAGATAAATATGCAACTAAGTGATAAAATGAGAAAAGGGGAAAATGTCTCATGAGGTTCGGATCCCAATTCCCGGACTCATAGCGACATGAAGCTATGGCCATCGATACATAATACTTTATGATAGGACTAGGAACTCACGGATTCGTCTGTGGGGTGCAACTAGTTAAACTATCCTCGAACTCCTCGGCCTCTGCGAGGGAGGAATTCGGGGGTAAAACTTGAAAATAAGGATGCACTACTAGTAAGCTTTTTACGCAAAACACTTTGGCTCCTTGCTCAGCCACCCCTTGTCTACCCTAAGCCTGCATCCCTAAGTTCTCCTCTTTTCCCATCGGGTAAGTCTTGTTGAGTACTCCCGTACTCAGGGTTTCAATACCCCTGTTGCAGGTGAAGCTCAGGAGCCGACTTGCTTCGGACCCTGTTGTGTGACCGTCGTCGAGGTTGACGACGAAGAAGAGTGAGCGTGACCCATGGGCAGGGTCTGTAAATTTGTACTCTCTGTACTAAAGTTTATTTTGCTCCGCTGGACCAGGCTTGTAATAACACTCTACTATTTGGAAGAACTCCTTTCGTAAATTAAGTTATGTAATACTTCCGCTGTTTCACTCTGAAATATTATTTTAGTCTGGTGTCGTTTGAGTTACTGCTTTATCTTCGCAACGAATGATCCTGGTGTTAAGGTGGCCACTTGCTATTCTATAAGGGCGAGAAGAAACGGTTCTCGTTGTTTGACCATTACCAATGGTCAGGACGAGACAGCTTGGTACGCCACAGGTAGCAGTGGAATGAGCGCCCAGCAATGCTCATCGGACTTCTAAAGTGGGAGGACTCCCGGCATCACCGTCAGAGGTCCTTAGGACAATGGCAGGTGTCGGTGGGCCCAAACACTTAGGAGGTTCTGCCACAGCTGGTATCAGAGCATTCGTTGCTAAGATGACTGCTGAACCTTTTGAAAAACTTCAAAAATTCGTTTGGAACTAATATTATGAACCTGCCTATTTTGAGTCCAAGTGCTTAGTCCTAATCTACCCCTGTCTATAGGCTTTCTGAGAATTTTTGAAGTGGTATGGAGGAGCAACCTAAAGTATTGCCCTATGTTGTAAAAATTTAAGGTACTGTTGTTACGAATTGTTAGTAGGAATCGTAAGTTCGTGCATGCATCATGATGTATTAACTGTTTAAGTTCCTTCCTCCTTGTTGGGTTGGGTGAATAGAATCAATCCTATTCTTGCTAACCTTTAAGGTCTCTCTTACTAATCTAAACTTACCCTCTACAGGATGGCTCGTCAGAAGCAGACCCCGCGTAAGCGGACCGGTCCAAAAGGAGTTCCCCGACATCAGCTAGCTCCACGCAGTGATCAAGCCAGTAGTAGCCGTTCACCGCCTCAGCAGGAGGTGGACAGGTTGTCCGCCGAATTGACTGAGGTGATGAGAGAGAGAATGTACAATATTATGGAGATTGGCAAACTTAAAGTTCAACTGGCCAAAGAAAAACAAGCTACGGAAAACTGTGAAGCTATGTTGTCCCGGATGGTGGAGGAGCGGAATGCAGCCATTGCCCGAGAGGAAGAAGCTAGGAGCACCCATAGGCATGAGCTAACTAGGATGAACGCAAAGTTGGGCAAGGCAAGGTATCTTAAGGATTTGTATGTGAAGATGGCGGCCACGGTCACCGCACAACGGGATGTCGCGTGGCAACGAGAGGACCAGCTCCAGCTGGAGAAACTGGAGCTGGCACATCACTTAGATACAGTCAATGACCTGGCTATGCAATATCGTGATATTGCATTTGATCTGTATCATCAACTCCACCCACCTCCCGGCGAAGGAGAAATGGATACGGATGGCGAGTTGGCAGACGATGGAGAACCTGACCCAGGCCTCAATGATGAAGAGGAGTCCGACCCCGATAACAACAACCCAGGGGGTAATCAGGATGATGGCGATGACGACCCGGGCTACAGCTCTGGCCACACCGATTAGTTCGGTGAAACCGAGGGCAACGTCGTTGTAGGGGTCTTAGCTTGCCGTAGTGGGGTTCGGGTTTGTAATATAAGTTCTCTTTTGGTTTGAAAAGTTGTACTTGCTTACTCTTGGTGTGTATCTAACTAATGTTTAATAAGTGAATGAAAGAATGTAAGATATGTTCTGTGTTATGAATTTTACGTGGTAACAGGTATCTACGATTCTTGTAACAGATGCCGATGCGTACTCGCGGCTCCGATGGAGCTGGGACATCCCAGGGAGGGGATGATATCCCCAACCCTCCACCTGCTCCACCTTCTTTGGCTGACGCCATTGCTGTTTTGTTAAGTGCCACTACTGACAATGCTCGCTTGCTGCGCGAGCTAGCACAGCGTCAACCACACCCTGCTCCAAACTTCAGGGCACCGCGCAACGAGGACGGAGAGGCTCGGTATGTGGACTTTACCGAGACCAGGCCCCCGGTGTTCACTAAGGCCGATGAGCCTTTAGAAGCGGATGACTGGCTCCGAACCATGGAGCATAAGTTCAGTTTGATTCAATGTTCAGAAACTCAGAAACCCTTATTTGCAGCTCAGCAGCTTCGGGGAGCTGCAGGTGCCTGGTGGGAGAACTTCTTAGCTATTCAAGCTCCCGGACACCAAGTCACTTGGACCGAATTTAAGGACGCGTTCCGCGCCCACTACATCCCCGAAGGGCTCATGGCCATGAAGGCCGAAGAGTTTCTCGCCTTGCAGCAAGGCGATAAAAGTGTTATGGAATACGTGGCAAGGTTTAATCATCTCTCTCAATATGCCACGGATCATGTGAACACTGACAGAAAGAGGAAAGCCTGTTTCATGCGTGGTCTAAATACTAAACTTCAGACCATGATGACCACTTGCCAAAATGCTACTTTCTATGAGGCGGTAAATATTGCTATCGCCTCAGAGGAAAAGAATAGGAAACATAAGGAAGCCAAGAAGAAGGCTGCTTCCTCTTCTTTCTCTGGTCGCGGTCAAAAGCGCCAGAGGATCATTTATCATCCACAGGGCCACGGACGTTTCCAAACGCCGTCACCTTATCGTGGTCCTTTCTCCCCTCCACAGTACAGACCCGGGCAGCAGGTATATTCTCGACCTACTGCCATCGCTTTTGCACCACGCCAGCCGAACGCCCCGGGTGTTCGCCCTACTGCTCCGCCCAGCCACAATTACCCTTGCTTCAATTGTGGTAAACCTGGGCATTTCTCTAAAGAGTGCCCTTTTCCCCGCCAAACCAACCCTACCTTTCCAAGGCCACCTATGGGCCAACCCCAGCCGGGTCAGTTCAGAACTGGGGTTCAAAAAGGGCAACAGGTACAGAAAGGTAGACCGGTAAAGAAGACAGGGCAAGTCTTCCATACTGAAGTGGAGACAATTCCAGAGGGTGAACCAGTGATGATGGGTATGTTTCCTGTTGCGAAGCATCCTGCTTTAATGCTCTTTGATTCTGGTGCATCTCATACATTCATCAATCGCACCTTTGTGTTAAAGCATGGCATACCCATTGGGGAAACACAAGATCATTTTTATATACAGTCGCCAGGAGGACGGCTGATGTCTAAAGAAATGGTTCACCAAGTACCCATCGAATTTGGTGGGCACAATTTTCCTACTAGCATGATTGTTCTTAAGGACCAAGAAATTGATGTCATCTTAGGCATGAACTGGATGGCGCAACGAGGGGTTGTGCTAGACACTTTGCACCGAACCATTAAAATCCCATTGCCCAATGAGAATTCTTATTTGCTAATCCAATTAGTTACTCCCAAACGGACAATTGGGCAAGTTCATGCCGCAAATGTGTCTGAAGTCAAAGATATTCCGGTAGTTCGAGATTTTCCGGATGTATTTCCTGAAGACTTACCAGGTCTGCCTCCGGACCGGGATGTACAATTCAGTATAGAATTGAAACCAGGAACGGCCCCAATATCTCGAAGGGCCTACAGAATGGCACCGAAAGAGCTGGCCGAATTAAAAACCCAATTACAAGAGTTGTTGCAGAAGGGTTTTATTCAGCCCAGTTCTTCTCCATGGGGTTGCCCAGCCTTGTTTGTGAAAAAGAAAGATCAGACATTAAGGCTGTGTGTCGACTATCGTCCTCTAAATGAGGTAACGATTAAGAACAAGTACCCATTGCCCCGCATTGACTTATTGTTTGACCAGCTAGCTGGGGCCAAAGTGTTCTCAAAAATTGATTTGAGATCAGGGTACCACCAAATTAAAATTAGGCCGGAAGATGTGCCCAAGACCGCTTTCACAACCCGTTACGGGCTGTATGAATACTTGGTGATGTCTTTTGGGTTGACTAACGCACCGGCCCATTTCATGTACCTGATGAACTCTGTCTTCATGCCAGAACTAGATAAATTTGTTGTTGTCTTTATTGACGACATTTTGATTTACTCCAAGACTAAGAGAGAACATGCTGAACACTTAATAGTCGTGCTGACCCGTCTCAGGGAGCATCAACTATATGCCAAGTTCAGCAAATGTGAGTTCTGGTTGGACAAGGTTCATTTCCTGGGTCATGTATTATCAGCGGAAGGAGTCGCTGTAGACCCAGGCAAGGTAGAAGATGTGTTGAATTGGAAACCCCCGACTACGGTACATGAGGTCCGTAGTTTTCTGGGCATGGCGGGATATTACCGTCGTTTCATCCCGGACTTTTCCAGAGTCGCCAAACCAATCACAACCTTGCTCAAAAGTCAAACAAAATTTGTTTGGTCACCCCAATGTGAGCAAGCCTTTCAGACTCTGAAAAGGTTGTTGACAACTGCACCTGTCTTAGCCCAGCCAGATATTGAAAAACCCTTTGATGTATATTGTGACGCATCAGGGATCGGGTTAGGCTGTGTGCTGATGCAGGAGGGTCGTGTAATTGCATATGCTTCCAGACAACTCAAACCCCATGAAGAGAATTACCCGACCCATGATCTTGAACTAGCCGCCGTGGTACATGCATTAAAGATCTGGCGTCATTATTTGTTGGGGAACACATGTCATTTATATACAGATCACAAAAGCTTGAAGTATATCTTTACTCAAGCTGAGCTTAATATGCGCCAGCGAAGGTGGCTAGAACTAATTAAAGATTACGACCTTGAGGTGCATTATCACCCTGGCAAGGCAAATATAGTAGCGGATGCCCTCAGTCGTAAGGCTCACTGTAATTGCTTAACAGTGACGCCTAGGGATATAACTTTGTGCCAAGAGCTAGAGAATTTGGGAATAGAAATGATTTCCCAAGGAAGCCTTTCCAATTTAAAGATTGATTTCAATCTCGAGGCTCAAATCATAAAGGCACAAAAAGAAAACAAAGGCATGAGACATCTTAAAGAGAAGATTTCTAATAGAGCACCCACAGACTTTAAGGTGGATGATGCGGGAGTAATCTGGTTCAAGAACCGGTTAGTGGTTCCAAAGGTACCTGAGCTACGTCAGCAAATCCTGGATGAAGCTCATACCACGAGGTATTCCATTCATCCGGGAAGCAATAAGATGTATCAGGACCTGAAGCAAAGGTTTTGGTGGACAAAAATGAAGATAGAAATAGCTCGCTATGTGGCCCAATGTGACACCTGTCGAAAGGTCAAAGCCATTCATCTCAAATCCGCTGGGGAGTTGCAACCTTTGCCTATCCCCGCATGGAAATGGGACGACATAAGTATGGATTTCATAGTAGGATTGCCCAAGACGGCCAAGGGCTTTGATTCCATTTGGGTCATAGTAGATCGTCTCACCAAAACAGCACATTTTCTGCCAGTAAAGCTATTGTATCCTGCCTCCACCTATGCTAAGATTTATTTCGACCGTATCCTAAGTCTGCATGGGGTGCCAAAGACAATAGTGTCAGATAGAGGCACACAATTTGTCTCCCAATTCTGGAAATGTTTACATGAGTCCCTGGGCACTAAGCTTTTATACAGCACAGCCTACCACCCTCAAACCGGTGGGCAAACTGAAAGGGTGAATCAAACCCTAGAAGATCTATTAAGATCTTGTGCCCTGAATTTTCCAGATAAGTGGGATGACTGCTTGCCTCTAGCAGAATTTTCCTACAATAATAGCTATCAAGAGAGTATCAAAATGGCTCCCTTTGAGGCACTGTATGGTCGCCGATGTCGAACTCCGTTACACTGGTCGGAACCTGGAGAAAGATGGTTCTTCGGAGTTGACTTAGTGAAAGAGACTGAGAACAAAGTGAAACAAATCCAAAATAACTTGAAAGTTGCTCAGTCCCGACAGAAAAGTTACGCTGATAAAAGACATCGACCATTAAAGTTCGCCAAAGGTGATCATGTGTATTTGAAAGTATCCCCAATGAAAGGAGTAAATCGTTTTGGAGTTAAAGGCAAGTTAGCGCCTCGTTACATTGGTCCATTTCCAATTATTGACCGATGTGGGCAGGTCGCTTACCGCCTTAAACTGCCCGAACGATTATCCGGGGTACATAATGTGTTCCATGTGTCTCAACTGAAAAAGTGTCTTCGGGTACCAGATCGAGTTCAAGATATTGAAGATGTAAAGCTTGAACCAGATCTAACTTATTCGGAATACCCTATCCGAGTACTGGATCAAAAAGCTAGAGTTACTCGAAGGACAACCACCAAATGGTATAAGGTACAATGGAGCCAGCACTCTGAAGAAGAAGCCACCTGGGAATCTGAAGATTACTTGCTAGAGAATTTTCCTGAATTCCATGCTTCCCTTCAGGACAGCATATGATAACCAGAGAGTGTACTCTAGTGAAGGAAAAGAGTCACCAAAGCCATGTACTTAATGTACATATATGCTTATAATGAAGTATTTTTCCCCAACTCCTTGCCTTATGGAAAAGTTGAAGATGAAAGAGTTTTGACAAATTTCCTTTTCCATTACTTACCCTAAGGTTTTAAATCTCGGGGACGAGATTTCTTTAAGGGGGAAGGGCTGTAACATCCCTGATGTTACGGTTACTAAAAACGGATCATGTCATCATAAGCATTGCAAAGCATATTTGTTAAAGCACATTAGTATGCATCAACTTAAAATAAGTTTACCTTGATTGCTTGAGCTTAGGGAAGTAGAGTGTGCTTCTGTGGTGTGTTGTTGCTTGTGTGGTTGCTAAAACCCTAGGGTGGAAGTTTTCCGAAAAGCTAAGGGGGGGAAAACCCTGATTTCT
Organism: Sorghum bicolor; assembly: GCF_000003195.3. NCBI lineage: Eukaryota > Viridiplantae > Streptophyta > Magnoliopsida > Poales > Poaceae > Sorghum > Sorghum bicolor. Next base: position 47,536,475 of record NC_012876.2, read on the forward strand.
GGATCCTAGATTTGTCCCCTTTTGCATAAGTCAAAAACTAAGCAAAATTTGAGGTTGAGTTCAAAAGCAAAGTTGTAGCTCTTGGCAAGATGTACAACTTTGGTGTTTTGAGTTTTTGAAGTTTCAATACAAAATTCAAAGTAATTTTGAAAATACAGATTTCCAGAAAGTGTCCCCTTTTCCAACTTAAACCCCCAATTCAAAATCCATTTGGAATTTTGAAAAGTGGTCAACATGAAAGTTGTAGAGCACAAAAAGTTGAGCAACTTTCATGTTGGGAGTTTTTCAAGCTGTTATGCAAAATCAAAAGTAATTTTGGAAATCCTGATTTGCCCCAATTCAAAAATTTGAATTTCTTTTGAATTGAGTCTGATTTTCAAACTGTCTGGCAAAATTAACTTATTTCCAGTGAGAATCAGCTTGGGACACCTAAATATGATTTGTAGCTTACAAAATTTGGAACAACTTTTGTTTTGACAAAAATTTGACTCTAGTTCAAATTTCGGTTGAATTTCGCAAAGTTCTGAAAAGAGGGGATAGGGGTCTGCTACAGTGATCCGATAGGGATCACCGGCTCCCTGCCCAGCGCAGCTGCCGCACGAGCAGCGCCGCGCGCATGCGTGAGTGCACGCAGCTGCTTGCTGCCAGGGTCGCCAGGCGACGTGGATGCCTCAGGCTTGCCTTCCCCTCCACTTGAGCACCGACGTGGACGACGCCGTCCGTTTTCACTGTCCACGGCCGGAGAAACTCGACCTCCCTCTCTCTGAAATCCACCGCACTCCGTTCCTTTCGAGCCAAATCGAGCACGCTGCCGTTTTCGCCACCTCCTTGCGGACCCAGAGCACCCCCGAGCTCACGCCCTAACCCCCTCAAATGCCAGAACTTCTCCTTCTTCTCTAAGTCCGGCCGGCGTCGCCGCCGTGGAACCCTTCACGTGAGCACGCTGCTCCAGTCGGTACCACGCCTTGAAGGCGGTCGTTCCGAATTCTTCTTGTTTCCCCGATACTCATGCGCTCGCTATTTCTCACTGGACGCCAACAGAATCACCGGAGCAACCTCACCGGAGCCGTCTAGGAGGTGGCAACCTCCAAGAGTAATAAGCACCACTGGCTTGCAACACGAACACCTAGTGCCACTCGATGCAATCTCTCAATGCAACGCACTAGAATCGCTCACTCACACAATCGGATGATCACTATCAAGCATATGTGAGTTAGGGGCTTTACTAGCACTCCCCAAGCATGGACACTAAGTCCCAAGGGTGCTCAGCACCGGCCAAGGCCGGCCACCACTTCTATTTATAGCCCCAAGGGCTAAACTAGCCGTTGCCCCTTCACTGGGCAAAACACGAGGGCACGAAACGCTCACAGGGAGCCACCGGACGCTCAACTCCCAGCGTCCGGTGCTCAGGCGTCGGCCACGTGTCACTAGCCGTTTGAAAACGACCGTTGCCGCCAACGGCTACCACGCGCTCGCGCCAGACACAGCACCACCGGACGATGGCACCGGACGGTCCGGTGCTCACCGGACTCGTGCGCAGAGAGGGTTGCAAAAACCCCTCACACCGGACGCTAACCACCGGACGCTCTCAGAGTGCGTCCGGTGCTTAACCCTAGCAGGGTCAAGCTCACCGGACGCTGAGACCAGCGTCCGGTGCCTCCGCACTCAGCGTCCGGTGAGTGTTTCTCAGCGAGAAAACACTCCCGCGACTTCTCTAAATTTCCCACTGGCGCAATAGAAAATATACACTAATTTTTCTCAAAAGCGCCGAATCCCGCCGAGCAAGCTCGGCGGGAGGGAGAGAGGAACCCACACCCCTCTCAACCCTAGGAAAAACCACCTCCTTTGCAAATGTGCTAACACCTACAAGTGTCCACCACCAAAGTGCATGTGTGTTAGCATTTTCACAAACATTTTCCCAAAGGAGTTAGCCTCTCAAACTTGCCACGCCACTTGATCCTAACACGTATGCAAAGTTAGATCGCTCAAGTGGCACTAGATGACCGATATGCAAACAAGTTTGCCCCTCTTGATAGTACGACCATCTATCCTAAATCCGGTCATAAACTTCTCTACACACCTATGACCGGTGAAATGGAAATGCCCTAGGTTATACCTTTGCCTTGCGCTTTCCATTCCATCTCCTCCAATGTTGATGCAACACATGCACCAACCATTCATCAAATGATATGATCCACTTCATATCATCACATGACCGTATTGGTTCATCGATCTTGACCTCACTTGCTCTTCACCATTGCCTCGGTCCATCGGCGCCAAGTCTTGCTCAAGCTTCACCGTCACACGCGGTCCCTCGCTTCAAAGCCTCCGACTTGCCCTTCACTCTTGCAACCGGTCCATCAAGCCAAGCCTCATCTTGATCTTCTCCACCTTGGTCACATGACTCCATGTCATGTCTCATATGCAATGAGCTCCTCCATCATCATATAATCACCTGTGGACTAATCTCCTGTGTATCTCACATAAACACTATTAGTCCACCTAAGTTGTCACTCAATTACCAAAACCAAACAAGGACCTTTCACACCTGCCTGGAGCAGCTGAGCTAGACTCTGAGGACGAGATGGATGAGGATCCCGAGATAGGAGCAGCTGCTAGTGGAGATGAGGACGAGGAGGGCTCCGGCATGGATAGTGACCATAGCGAGTAGATGCTAGGGCTCTAGAGCTAGTCCTTCTTCTTTTGTTGTTGCTGATGCATGGCATGTCTTGTACTTTTGGATCTAGTCTATGTAAGACTTATGAGATGACGTTGAAAGTCCAGTGTATGTATGCTGGCAAATATGGATGTATGCGAACCTTGTTGCTTGAATGTTAAGTAATCTGTTAGTGATGTTGTGTGTGGATGATGAATTGTTGTGCCTCTGTTTATTGTGCGAATTTAATTCCCTCAGTAATTCAGCACGGCATAATTCTACCCATGTCTACCGTTGATGGCAACTCCTAACGAATGCTTATCATTGACGTATGCAGATGGTGCAAACACGTGGCGGGGGTAACAGCAACCCGGGTCTTGGAGCAAGTCCATTCGGAGGTGGGGCTCGACGGAATGAGGACAGAGCACCATCACCGCCACCACCACCGCCTCCTCCGTACACTGCGGATGTGTTTTTTCGCGCAGTTTCTGGGGAGCCAACGCAACTTGGAACAAATGCAGCGCAACATGGAAGAAGCTCTGTGTAACATAGCTGACAACACCCGTCGTGGGGATAACCTGGGCAGCCGTGAAGTCAACCAGTACAGCTCTTTGAAGGACTTCATGGAATCCAAGCCACCTGTCTTCAAGGTGTTGGAACCGCTTGAAGCAGATGAGTGGATCAACACCATGGAGCAGAAGTTTCGTCTTCTTCGGATGACAGAAGAACTTAAGGCTGAGTATGCAGCACACCAATTGCAAGGACCCGCTGGAATTTGTTGGTCCCATCATCGTACTACCTACCCAGAGGGGACCCCAATCACCTAGAACCATTTCACCACCGCGTTCCGAGGAAATTATATTCCTCCGGGTGTGGTGGAAATGAAGGTTGGGGAGTTCATGAGGCTGTCTCAGGGGACGAAATCTGTGAAGGAGTATCTGCACACTTTCAACAATCTCGCCCACTACGCCCCCGAGTTTGTGAACACGGAGGCCAAAAAGATTGCTAGTTTCCAGAGAGGTTTGAATCCAAAGATGCTGAAAACCATGGGTACAGGGACCCGGGCTACCTTCAATGCTTACATCAGTGACTGTCTAACCCAGGAAAACAATAACAACAACTATAGTGCATCCAAGTCTCATAAGAGGGCTTTCGAAGCCGGGTCATCCTAGTCCAGGGCACCAGTGGCAGGGCGACAACAGTATCGTCCTCCTGCCCCAGGTGCTAGGTTCAGACCACCACAGAGGAGGAACACCGGACATCCAACGCAGTAGAAGCCGTACAAGGTGGCGATAGCTCCTGCCAAGCCAAAGGCAATTCAAGCTGTAGCACCTGCCGCCAACAATGCGACCAAGGGTCCATGCTACAACTACCACAAGATGGGGCACTTTGCTAAGGAATGTCCCTACCCCAAGAGGCAACAACCAACCTATCCAGCTCGTGTGCACCATACCTCGATCATGGAAATTCTGGAAGGAGAACTGGTAACAGCTGGAATGTTTCCTGTCAACCAACATCTTGTAGTTTTTTTGTTTGATTCTGGATCATCGCATTCATTCATGAGCCAAGCATTTGCACAAAAGCATAATCAACCAGTTACAGATCTGGGTTATGGCTACTGCATCAGCTCAGCAGGGGCAGATGTGTTGACCAATAGAGTGGTTCGAGGGGCAACCCTGGATATAAGTGGCCGAGTTTTTCGGGTGAATTTAGTGGTCATGCCTAGATTAGTTTTGGATGTTATCATGGGAATGAACTGGATGAGAGTATGGGATGCTATTATAGATACTGGGAAAAGGATGTTATCTCTCAGAGAACCCTAGGGCAGTAGCTCTTTTCAAGTACCTCTGCCCCGTTGCCTTGACTTTGCTAGCATCTCTTGTGCTACGCACGTGGTTCCATTACCACAGATCCCAGTAGTCAGTGAGTTCCCTGATGTTTTTCCTGAGGAATTACCAAGACTTCCTCCAGATAGGGAAGTAGAGTTTGCAATCGAGTTGATACCAGGTACAGCACCAATATCTAGAAGGCCGTACCGGATGCCGCCGAATGAACTCGCTGAGTTGTTGGATAAAGGGTTTATCCGGCCAAGTTCGTCAGAATGGGGCTGTCCGGCGTTGTTTGTGAAAAAGAAGGATCAGTCATTGCGCATGTGCGTGGACTATCGTCCACTCAATGCAGTGACAATCAAAAATAAGTATCCTTTGCCGAGGATTGATATCTTGTTTGATCAGTTGTCCAAGGCAAAAGTGTTTTCCAAGATAGATTTGAGGTCTGGGTATCACCAAATCAGGATTCATCCGCAAGATATCCCGAAGACTGCTTTTTCCACCAGATATGGGTTGTATGAGTATCTTGTCATGTCCTTTGGGTTGACAAATGCTCCTGCATACTTCATGTATCTGATGAATTCAGTCTTTATGCCAGAATTGGATAAGTTTGTTGTAGTGTTTATCGATGACATCCTGATTTATTCAGAAATTGAGCAAGATCACGCCGAGCATCTGAGAATTGTGTTAACACGGTTACGAGAGCATCAGTTATATGCCAAGTTCAGCAAGTGTGAGTTCTGGATGAAGAAAGTTCCTTTCCTAGGGCACATTCTGTCTGAAGAAGGGATTGTTGTGGATCCGTCAAAAGTGCAGGAGGTCATGGACTGGAAGGCACCAACTTCTGTCTCGGAAGTTAGAAGTTTCCTTGGTCTGGCCGGGTATTATCGTCGTTTCATACCCGACTTCTCCAAGATTGCTAAGCCAATGACTAGTTTGCTACAAAAAGATCATAAGTTTGCCTGGACGGAGGGGTGTGAGCTAGCCTTCCACACCTTGCGAAAGTTGCTAACCACCGCTCCTGTTCTGGCGCAACCCAATATCGGGAAGCCTTTTGATGTCTTTTGCGACGCGTTGAAAAGTGGCTTGGGGTGTGTGTTGATGCAAGATGGCAGAGTGATAGCTTACGCTTCACGACAGTTGAGAAAGCACGAAGTCAACTACCCAACTCATGACCTTGAGTTAGCAGTAGTAGTGCACGCTTTGAAGATTTGGAGACACTATCTGCTGGGAAATAAGTGTCATATCTACACCGATCATAAGAGTTTGAAGTATATCTTCACTCAGTCTGAGCTGAATATGAGACAACGACGGTGGTTAGAGTTAATCAAGGACTATGATCTAGAAGTTCACTATCATCCAGGCAAGGCTAATGTAGTAGCAGACGGTTTGAGTCGTAAACCGCACTATCAAGTGGTTCAACCGTCGTTTGAAGATGGTTTCAATCTCATGCATCCTGAAGTCTTATGCCACATACAGCTCAGTTGTTCACTCGAGAGTCAAGTCATTGAAGGTCAGAAGACAGACAAGGGTATTTTCCACATCAAAGAGAAGATCAAGGATGACCCAAAAACTCAATTTCGAGTTGATGAGAAAGGGGTACTATGGTTTCAACATCGGTTAGTAGTCCCGAAAGATCGTGAATTGAAGAATCGCAACATGGATGAAGCCCATCTCTCTGAGCTTTCTATTCACCCTAGCAGTAGTAAAATGTATCAAGACTTAAGACCCCACTTTTGGTGGACCAACATGAAGAAAGAAATAGCCGCATATGTGGCCCGTTGTGACACGTGTTGCAGAGTTAAGGCCATCCACATGAAACCTGCAAGTCTATTACAACCGTTGTCAGTACCAGAGTGGAAATGGGAAGAGGTCAGTATGGACTTTATCGCAGTTTTACCAATGACAAGGAAGGGGAATGACTCGATTGGGTAATCATAGATCGATTGACCAAATCGGCCCATTTTGTTCCTGTGAAGACTCGTTACCGACCTCCTGAGTATGCTGATATTTATATCGCAGAGATCGTCAAGTTACATGGCATTCCCAAGACCATCATATCAGATAGAGGACCACAGTTCACCGCTCACTTCTGGGAGCGAATGCATAAGAGTTTGGGGACCAGTCTGATAAGAAGCACGGCGTATCATCCCCAGACCTCAGGTCAAACTGAGAGACTAAACCAAGTGTTAGAAGATATGCTGAGGGCATGTGTGCTATTGTCCAAGGGATCATGGAAATCATGGTTACCTCTGGCTGAATTCTCATACAATAATAGTTATCAAGAGAGTATCAGGATGGCTCCGTTCGAAGCTTTGTATGGTCGAAGGTGTAGAACTCCGTTAAACTGGGTTGAACCTGGTGAAAGAAGGTACTATGACATCGACTTTGTGAATGAAGCTGAGAAGAAGGTACAAATCATACAGCAGCATATGCAAGCGGCACAATCACGACAAAAGAGTTATGCTGATAAGAGAAGAAGGCCGCTTGAATTCAAAGTAGGTGACTATGTGTACCTCAAGGTTAGGCCAATGAAGAAAGTTCAACGTTTCCGAGTTCAAAGCAAACTTGCGCCTAGATATGTGGGGCCGTATCAAATACTAGAGAGGAAAGGACCCGTGGCCTACAAGATTCAGTTGCCTGAAGAGTTGAGTTCGATCTTTCCGGTCTTCCATGTGTCGCAACTACGGAAATGTTTGAAAGTACCTGAGCAGAGGGTTTAACCTCGAGGGATCAAAATAAAAGCAGACCTAGAATATAAAGAGCAGCCAGTGGGGATCGTGGATACCAAGGAATGAGTAACCCGAAACAGAATTGTCAAAACATACAAGGTGGTGTGGAGTCATCATGACGATAGGGATGCCACCTGGGAAACCGAGGATTACCTAAAAACAGTTTATCCAAAATTTCATAAGAAATGGTTAGTAACTCAAATCTCGGGACGAGATTTCCCTAAGGGGGGAAGGGCTGTAATTCCCTAGGTGTTAAGCATGCACTTAGTCTTATTAAAACATTCATAAGCATTCTCATCAAGCATAGCATCCCATGAGCATGTCATTCATCCAAAATGTGATTTTATGTGTTTTATTCCATGTGCTTTAAATATGTTAAAAATATGATGCTATCTTCTAAAATTGTGGAATATTCAAACTAGGTTGAATGTTGTGCAAGAAGATTTAAGAATATTTTTGTGCAATTTTTGGAGCCATAGAATTTGAGAAATGGAATTTATACAAAAATCCCCAAAATGAATTTATTTGAAAACCTAGAGCTAGTTTTAATTTGTAATTCAAATTCTATTTGGAATTTGGTCTTGCTTATTCAAACAAAGTTGTAGGGTTTTTGTTTTGGAACAACTTTGCTTTAGGTAGAAAGAGGTGAAAATGATTTCTAAATGGTCCAAATGAATTTAGAAAAGAATTTGAGAAAAGAAATTCAAAAAAAATAGAATAGGGGGCAGGCGGTGCTGGGCCAACCCCGCCTCCCTTTCGGCCCAGACAGCGGCCCGGCCTGCCTCCCCCTCCCCCTCTCTCCCGCGCGCGGACGCCCGCCTCGTCCCAGCCAGCGACGGCCACGTGGCGGCCGTACGCCGGCGATGGGCGTGCCGCGGCCGGCCACCTCCACCCCCCTGGTCGGGACGCCGACCCGCGCCCCCAGAAACCCCCATCTATTCTGTTGCCCGCGCCTCTCCCTCCTCCCTCCACTCACGCAGCGCAACAGCAGCGGTTCCGCCGTGCGCCATTGCCGGAGAAAGCCCCGCCGCTCGCCGCCGACCGCACCAAAGCCCCAAGCCCACCGCCGAGAACAACAGCGCACTCGCCGTCGCCCCGGTATGCCCCTGCGTGCGCTCTACCGAGGTGAGAAGCAGCTGTGCGCCGTGAATCGTACGCCGGAGTGCTCCACCGCGACGGATCTTGCTGTTCCCGACCCCTTTTCGCTCGTTCTTTGGTGCGCTAGGTGAGTCGTGAAGTGAGGAAGCTCGTAGGGTGGTTTGTGCGCGCTCTACCGCACCGGAGCGGCCTGGCCACGGCGAGCAGCGCCGCCGTGCCGCCATGCACGCTCGTCGGGGGTGCTCCGGTCATCCTCCGGCCAATCTGAGGGTACCCCATGATGCGCCTCGCTGCGGGGAGCATGCTGGTGCTCACCCCGTGGCCGGAGACCTCGCCGTCTGCGAAAGCCGGCCGGCCGAAGCTCGACCGGAGTGTTGCACGGCTGACCCGTGGGGTCACGGCTCCGGATCCCACCTGTCAGTACCTTTGCGGGTGTGGATCTGGGTGAGTTTAGCATTTGGCGTCGGTTTTTCCAATTAAATGTTTTCTAGAAATCGATTTAAAACTTGCAAAATCCATATCTTGAGTTCTACAGCTCCAAATTTGATGAAATAAATTTTGGTGTGCTCTCTATTTTCAGATCTACAGTTTGATATAATTACATGTCATGTTGGAACACTTTTTCTGGACAGAAATAATTAATCCATGTTTTTGCTAGATTTGGAAAATGTATAGTAATTAAAATATGACTCAGAAAAATGTGAAACTTGTTTTGTTCACTCTGCATGTATGTTAACTCACTGGGAAAATGTTGCTGCACATTATTTGGTGTATTAATGAATTTATAGTGATTTAAATGCTTGCATGGCAGTGGTTTATGATTTTTAATAAAAATTTGGATCATGCAATTAATCTGGAAATTTTTGTGGGTGTTTCTTATGATATTAGACAAATTATAAAAATATGAAATCTGCTGTTTGACACTTATACTACAGTAGAGTAATTGTACTTACCTTTATTAATTAATCTTGTGATTTTTGTAGCTCAAAATAAGTATCCAAAAATTATGAAAAAATTATAGTAGACTTTATGCTTGACTGGTAGACTCCTATAATTTTTGGGGAATTTATTGACAAACAGAAATGCATGCTAATCTTGATGGGCCTAGAAATGAATAATTAAATTATAAATTGTTATTTGTGGGTTAAATGGAATAAGAAGGGGTTTGGTGTATCTTTGAAGCAGCTTGTGGGTTGCTGGTCACACTTGAAAACAATTTGTAAAAGAGAATGCAATAGATGTTTAATTCATTTGCCTGTTCTTGGATGATGTTGACTACCTTGTAAAGAACATAACCAATTAAATCACCTATGCACCATGTCATGATCATTTGGTACCTTCTCATACAAGCATCCACTCGGACATCTCACACTCCACTCATGAGCACACATGCATCATACAGTCTCGCAGGAGAACAAGGTGAGACCCGAGGAGCCTGAGGAGACCCAGGAGCAGGAACCTCTGGAGGCACCGGAACCCGGAGAAGAGCTACAAGAGTGTTCGGATCACCGACCCAGCACGTTTGAGAAAGGCAAGCCCCGGAGCATTCTAAGTCTCCCTATTCTCACTAACTTACACGATATATTATGCTTGTTTTACTATACTACATTTAAGTGATAGGAATTGCTTGATACCGTTGATGCATAAGCACTCCTTGATATCACGACTCGTTTATCTACCTTGTCCTATGTAGATAGGTACGGAGTCTATGCTTAGCTTGCTTAGTCCGGTAGAAGTCGGGTGATTTCCTGTCACCTACGAGATATAGGTGGATACCTGCTTGATTAAGCAGTGATCCCTTTGGGAAAAGAATAGCCAAGTGTGGAATGGAATTGGAGACCGGGCAGGGTCTTATGGTGGGTTGACCATAGTGCCCCTGCCTGTGTCGATTAACGACCGATCATTGACGGCCCTCTTGTCATGTTGAACGCATGCCCCACACTTAGCTGGAAGGATAAGTCGTTCCGACCGCGAAGCCTGAACACTATCCGGGCCGGGAATCAAGCCGCCATGCGCTGTATTGGTGATGGTTGAGGAGAACGACGAGGGCGCGGCGCACAACCTTGGTATACCTTGGATACCTCGGTCACCGGAACGGTCCTCGGGTACTGGCGGTGCCTGCCGAACCCGCGAATTGGTCCTGGATAGTGTAATACGGTGATCTGTAGCTCACTTGATCAGTGAGTGTGGTTTGTGTGGGGAATACCTCGCCAGCTGGTTAGAAATCAATTCGAATCGCCATCGCTCCTGGATAGTGAGCACTTGACATGAGCCCTGTCCTCGTAGTAAGGACTATGGAACACTTGGGTTATAATGATAAATGGTTTTATGAATGCTATGATGAGGTACCATCATATCACTATACTTGCTTGTAATATTGCAGGTGCAAACCTAGATAATAGGTAATGCTACTTTCAACTTGAGCAAATTAAAAGAAGAAAGACTATGTAGGTTGTGTTAATAGAATCTTGCGGTTATGCAAAAGGGTTGTCAGCTACCCCACCATATAGCCTTCATGATCCTTGAAGAGTCTTTATTTTAAGTTTATGACGGGTAAGTCTAGCTGAGTACCTTCTCGTACTCAGGGTTCTACTCCCATGTTGTTTTGCAGATGGTCAAATGTACTATGGTTATTGCATCCTCTGTCTGTACCCAGCCATGGGTGATGACTAGACCAAGGGCGATGGTCACTCCGTCTTCTCTTCTGCTTTTGTGGGAATGACCGAATTATGGCACTGTATCAGACTAAGTTTGCGTGTGTTATCTTTGAACTATGAAGCTTCCGCTACTTATGAACTTGGTTTGTAATAACTGTAAGCACTCCGATGTATTGTACAAATGTTTTCGACTGGATGTAATTGTGGATGGTGACCGCTAAACTTATTACGATCTTGGCTGTATGTACGATCTGTTGTTTGAAATCCTTCGAGATTTCACGGACTACCGGGATTATATGGGCTTAAGCTCGATGGTTTGACTATGCAAATGGTCACAATTAGGCTTAATCTCTTATAATTTGGTCGGTTCTGTTACAGAAACGATCAACTAGCAATCAAGTTTCCAGACTTGAGCCCATATAATCCCGGTAGTCAACTGAAATCACAAAGCACTTCAAACCAACTTGCAACAAACAAAGATCGCAATAGTTCAACATAACACAGCGAATGTTACATAGTCATTCATTGCCGTCGAAGCGGCACCACATCGGAGTTACTTAGTTATTACAACACAAGTTTTTGGAGTAGCGGAAGCAGAATAGTTTACAACACACATTCATTTCATAAGTTCTTGTTACTGCTAGAGTCTCATGCCATCCATCAAAAGCAACAGGTATGAAGTCGTTAGAGAACCGTGCCCAACAGTTTAGTCCTCATCCCTAGTGGGATGGAGACAGGTCTTGCAGAAGCCATCATAAAAGATATCACCTGCAATAGGTGGGAATAAACCCTGAGTATGAGGATGTACTCAGCTAGACTTACCTGTCTAGTAAAACATAGAAGACATCAAGGATCATGCAAGTCTGAGTATGAAGTGTAGCTGGCGTGACTCGACATTTGCCAAAAGCTTAAGTGATTACTACATCATGTGTAAAAGCATTATATTAATCATGAATAGCCTATCACTAGATTAGCACCTAGACTGAGCACTTCACTTGATTATTGCAAGCAATAATAACCATATCAAGTTCATCATATGTTCTTCATTGCTATCGTCAACATCATTATCAAGAACCATTGTACTTACTGAATGCTACGTTTGTCGCTGCTCTGTCAAGTTCTCACTATCTGGGAGAGACGGCGATTCGAATCGATTCCTATCCAGCTGGAGGGTTATTCCTAGCACTCACCCAAGCATCCCCCGTCGTAGAGCAAGCGGGTCACCTTTGGTACGACTCAGGAATCACGGCTCCGATCAGCGCCGCACTCCCAGGGCTACCACTCTGCTAGGGAGGTCAAGACTTTTAACTCACCTGCCTTTGGTCTTACGCCAATGGTCCCCCGCACACCGCACTTCCTCCGGTAGTGCGCACTTTATACTTGCCGGTCTTCCGGCCTGAGTCATACTACTAGGCTTCGCGGTCGGAACGAGTGATCCGGCTAACTAAGTGTCAGGCATGCGTTCAACATGACAAGAGGACGTACAACGATCGGTCCTTAGCTGCCACAGACGGAGTTACTACAACCTTGCAAAACTCTGCCCGGCTTAAGTCATTTTAAACAAGTTATTTCCCACGATAGCACAAATAGTCAATCGTGATCCGACACAACCCTATTTCGCGCAGGTGACAGGATATCACCCGACTTCTACCGATTAAAGCATGACTAAGCTGCTACTCGATTCTAACTCTACAACCAGGTAGTGGTAAGATATCTGAACAAGGAGTGAGTATAATGCAGCAAGGGTTTCATCACAACTCCTATACGTAATGCATCAATAGATATAACATAATCAAGATTGCTTTTGAAATTAAAGTGGGAGACTTAAGATGCTCTGGGGCTTGCCTTTCACGAACGAGGCTGGCTCGTGATTAGGGCACTCGACCTCCTCTTCGGGCTCCTCGTGTCCGGCTGGCTAGACCTCCGCTTCCGAATTGATCTCCTGGCCTTCGGGGTTCACCAGGTTGAGCTCGAACGTAGCTGTCGTTTCCGGTGCACCTATTGCATGTACGATAAGTGAGACATGTGTGCATACTAGATGAGGATGAATGCTTGGTAACATGATTAGAGCTTCACTGGACACTCAGTTACGGAGTAACTCCCATGACCAGCTCACAATAGATAACTAACTAACTTAGCAAAATCACCAGGTTAAACTATAAACAGCAATCAACACATAACAGAGCAGCTAAATAAACAAATCATAACTAATGCTTTACAGATCCAAAAAAACATGAATGAGGACATTCTTGAAAGCTTATGAAATTGTCTACATTTCATCTTTAGACATCACAGCATGATTCACAAGTTAAACAGGGCAATTAAATAAAGTTCCAGGTTCTGTCCCAGAAAAACAGAGCACACCTATTTCTGGAACCCAACTTGGAAGAGCCATAACTTTTAAACTACTAGACCAATTGATCCCAAATTTAAACTGCAGCTAGTTCATAAAGTTTACAACATCTTTGATTTAGACAAGTCTTTCAGAAAACCAAATTATCATCAAGCAATTGTTAGATTACTCCCTTGCTGTCCAGAACAGCCTATGAACCTTTATTTAATTATTTGATGACATAGCCAAAACATATTTAGTGCCAACCAAAAGGCTTACAAGCACAAACATAGCCTAAGATTACCAGAACATCACATGTTGACCACTAAACATTTCATAATATGGCATTTATTAATTTAATTCCATAAAAGGACATAATTACAAGATACCAGCAAAAGTGCTCAGAAAAATCTACAAAAATTACAGAAGCACATGCATAGCATCTTGACATTACCATAAAATTTTCAGAACAAATGCACATGCCAAGCTTAAGATAAATAATTAACATGTAACAAGGTGCTTAATTCATTAATTAAGAAACATGACTTAGATAGTGTCAAACAACAGATTTCAGATTATTCACATGTTACTACTACTTAAATAAAAAGATTAAATCATAACAGTTATTTTTCCTAGAAAGCATGGTGCATATTATATTTTTATTAAAAACTAGCCATCTCATAGATTATCACAAAATTTGTTTCACAATTTTTGGATCACAGAAACTGGAGATATGATTTTTTGCAAGATTTCAAGAAATCTGAATTTTGAATAAAAGAGACGAGGGAATCGACGCGTCACTGACAGCGGGTCCCGCGCGTCAGCGGCCAAGAGAACAGAGGACATACTCGCCGGCGAATGCTCGCCGATGGTGAGCTTATCCGGCGGATCCAAGGGCAACAACGTGCTCCTGGAGTGATTCCGCATCGATAGAGGTGGGTGACCCTAGGGTTGGAGCGACGGAGAGGGGTCGTAGTCGGCCATGGCGGCACGACGGAGCCACCTCGGCTTACGCCGGCCATCTCCGACCGATAGAGCGTCGGGGAAGAGCGGCTTAAGCACTAGTAAGACAGTGCGGAGCTTTCTAGGTAGAAACGCCTAACCCTAATGGCTCTGGTGAGTCTGCTCACGTGCGGGGTGCTTGTCGGCGGTGAGCGCGGCGGTGCGGTGGTCGTGTTCCCGCGTGACGGTAGCACCAAGGCCGGAATGGCGTGGCACGGACCACAACCGAGACCTAAGCAGACTCTAACGCGACTCGGAGGGAAGAAAGAAGGCAAGGATGGAGCAGCGGCGAGGTTCGCCGGAATCGGGGTCGCGATGGCCGTGAACCCGACGACGGCAAACTCGCGAAATGCAGCTCACCTCGGGGAGATCTCATCCAACCAAGAGGTGGAGAAGATGGAGAAGCTCGAGGTAGACTTGGAGACGCTCGGGGGCGAAGTGAAACGCGAAGACGGGCACGCGCAAAGCTCGCGGAGCTCTCGGCGACAATGGCAATGGCGTTTCTACCATCGGAGTCGCGCGCGAGAGAGAGTGGGAGGGAGTGGACGAGTGCTGGTGAGTGCAGTGCGTCGTGGCGTCCATGACGGCGTCGATGACCTGACGAGCGGGGCCAACGGTGATGTACGGACAACACGGGTCGAACACGCGGCGTCACCGGCGAGCTACCCCTCTGCTGACGCTGCCTCCATTCAGTTAACTCCGATTAACTCGATTTTGGACTTCGATTAACTCCTAAACTGATCGATGATTTTGCTAGCTAATTGCTCCATGCTGTAGAGCTACATGAGGACTTCAACTTTGCTTACAATATCAAGACTTGATTCAGCCTATATTTCAAACTGGAAGCTGTCCAAACCACCCTCGAGCAAACTGATGCAAACCCAGACTTAGAAGTATTTCTAAGTGTTGGAAACAGCCCCAATTCTGCCTTGTGCACCACTTTTGAGCTTGATGTGGTCATTGTCATGAGATGGCCATAAAACAACTTTTGTTCCTTATAACATTTGCTACAACTTTTCTGTAGAAAGTTTTGACATGCAAACATTTTATGAAGTACTTTTGAAAAGCCTAAGTAATAGAGGTTTCTAGGGCCTATAAGAGGAAGTATGACTTAGGTGCTTAATTTGGAGATGTGACCAACATGAACATTGTTCCAAAAGTTGAGTTAAGCATAGATAAACTAATTACCAAGGCATAGAGCACAAACATGAGCATGGCACAATCAAACCCAAGCATAGGAAGCATAATTAAGCAAGTTAATTCACACTTTTGCATAAAATGACATGACCCAAGGTAAATGATGATCATGGTATGCTTATGAAGATGATGATGCTTATGTTATGCATGGAATGATGCAACCATAACACTGGGGTGTTGCACAAAGTATCTCGAGGCCATGAGACGATACTACAACAAGCACGTCAAGGATCGCTCCTTCGTGGTCGGTGATCTGGTACTCAAATGGAAAACAAGCCAGGAAGGAATGCATAAGCTATCTACGCCATGGGAGGGGCATTTTGTGGTCGCTGAGGTCACACATCCTACCTCTTACAGACTGGCTCACCTAGATGGAACAAGCCTACCCAATTCCTGGCACATAGACAAACTACAGCGTTTCTACCCCTAATTTTCAGTACATCTTACCTGTTTCTCTTTTCTAATGAATAATAATAAAGTTTGTCTTTTTTGCCATATGTTTCTACATATGTAGAATATTCGACAAGTACGGTCAACATCTTTCCTTGACAAGTCATGCAATGAAAACACTCAAGAGTACTCGACATGATTCAGTGATACATCACTCAGAAAACTTATTCACAGTGCTTAATACCATGGTTCTCAAATTTAGACTTTATTACAAACTTTACAAACAAAGTTTACAGTAAACACCCCTCTGGGCGGTCTCTAGTCTATCTCTACAGACTACTCTACAAACTTACTGCTCAGGTTGCTCGCCCGCATGGGTATCTTGCGCCGTCGAAGGGGTCGGGGCCACCGGCGCCTGGTTGGTCGAGAGCGCAGGCGTCGACAGCCCATCTCTCGCAATCGATGCTCCTGATAACTCCCTGGCCGACCTATCTGACCCTGGCTGCTTAGGGCGGGGGTGGATGTCCCGCAAAGCTTTATATCGCTGATCACAGTCGACGACAGGTCGAGCAGGCCAACGCGAAGGTGATCCGCCTCCTTCGGACCGACCTCCTTGGGGTACCCCCTTTCTAGCCGGGACAGGTCGACCAGGGGGTAGTGGGCGCGAACCATGCTAAGGACATGCACCCCAACAAACTCCCTGGCATCCTTGATTAACTGCTGAAGCCAGTCCCACGCCTGCTGTGCCTTCTCGACTGGCGTCAGCCTCGGTGCGCGGGGCTAGTCCTCAGGAAGCTCGGGGCTGATCAGATCCAGCACCGGAGCAACTCCTTTCCAGAGCTTTATGCAATTTGTCTTCCAGGAGTCCCGGTCTTTGACCAGGTCCTCGACGTGCTTCTTGGCGTTGGCCTTGAGCACAATGACCAATTCCAAGGAAAAAAGAAAGCAAACAGTGAGCAACATGCTATGGTAATATAAAAAAAGAACTTCGTGGTCAAAAAGGACAAAACAGATATTGCCAACCAGCTCCCGATTCCTGGTCTTCAGCTCCTCGCCAACCTTGCACTCGCTTTCCAGCGCACAGGCACGCTCCTAGTCGAGTTGGTCCCTCTCTTTTTGGAGACGCTCGATCTCCTCCTCCAGACCTGAAGCAATAATTGTTTGTCATCAAAACCGACCACGCGGTTAACTGCAACTGCTTAGATCACTCGACTTACCCCTTTCTCACGGTCCTTATCGGCTAGTCGCTGAGTGAGGTCTAGCAGACGCTCTTCCTGAGCCGCCTTCTCGGCCGCCTCCCTTTCGGCCTCTAGCCAAAGGCTATCCACCTCTGCGGTCAAGGCCTTGTTCTTGGCGACCACGCCCTCAATTTGGTCGAAGCACCTTTTCCGGTACTTCACCGTTTTCATGGCGTCCACGGAAATCAAACATACCACACAATGAACAAAGCATGGTATATATATACTACAGCAGAGCATACGACCACTCACCTTAACTTCATTGACGAGCCACTTGGCAGCACGGTCCACCCTCTCCGCCTCCTTGGTCTCGGCGATCTCCTCGTGGCCGGCCCAGTGGTCCCCACGTTGACGCCATATGTAAACATGTTGGCGACCATCATGGGGACGGCCCTAAATTTCTTCCACTTTGTCATCAGAGGCCACATGGGCCTCCTCGCCCTCTGCGCTACCCCTAGCCACGGTAACAGGTATCATAGGACTCTTACCCCGGCTAGGGGAGCCCTCCAGCGTGAATCCTCCGCTGGGGCTGGAGTTGGGGCCCTCTCTTCTTCAATCAGAGAGGGGGGTGGACTTGTCTTCGGTGCCGGCTAGATGCGCGGAGGCCCCGGGGTCC